>NW_028116992.1:0-82472 GCF_964273445.1 Streptopelia decaocto | reverse complement strand
GAAGAATTGGGACAAAAATTGGAAAATTTTTAAGGGACTTTGAAAAAATTGCAACTGGAATTTTAGCAATTTTTTGACGTGAAATTGTAAACATGCGGACATGGATTTTGAAAATTCTAGAGAGAATTTTAAAAGCTTCAACAGAATTCCAACAGTTTTGAGAGGGATTTGAAAAGTTTCAATGGGAATGGGAAGAATTGGGACAAAAATTGGAAAATTTTGAAGGGACTTTGAAAAAATTTCAACTGGAATTTTAGCAATTTTTTTACGTGAAATTGTAAACATGTTGAAGTGGATTTTGAAAATTCTAGAGAGAATTTTAAAAGCTTCAACAGAATTTCAACAATTTTGAGAGGGATTTGAAAAGTTTCAATGGGAATGGGAAGAATTGGGACAAAAATTGGAAAATTTTTAAGGGACTTTGAAAAAATTTCAACTGGAATTTTAGCAATTTTGACGTGAAATTGTAAACATGTGGACATGGATTTTGAAAATTCTAGAGAGAATTTTAAAAGCTTCAACAGAATTTCAACAATTTTGAGAGGGATTTGAAAAGTTTCAATGGGAATGGGAAGAATTGGGACAAAAATTGGAAAATTTTTAAGGGACTTTGAAAAAATTTCAACTGGAATTTTAGCAATTTTTTGACGTGAAATTGTAAACATGCGGACATGGATTTTGAAAATTCTAGAGAGAATTTTAAAAGCTTCAACAGAATTCCAACAGTTTTGAGAGGGATTTGAAAAGTTTCAATGGGAATGGGAAGAATTGGGACAAAAATTGGAAAATTTTTAAGGGACTTTGAAAAAATTGCAACTGGAATTTTAGCAATTTTTTGACGTGAAATTGTAAACATGTGGACATGGATTTTGAAAACTCTAGAGAGAAGTGTCAAACTTTAAATAGGATTTCAACAGTTTTGAGAGGGATTTGAAAAGTTTCAATGGGAATGGGAATAATTGGGACAAAAATTGGAAAATTTTTAAGGGACTTTGAAAAAATTTCAACTGGAATTTTAGCAATTTTTTTATGTGAAATTGTAAACATGTTGAAGTGGATTTTGAAAATTCTAGAGAGAATTTTAAAAGCTTCAACAGAATTTCAACAATTTTGAGAGGGATTTGAAAAGTTTCAATGGGAATGGGAAGAATTGGGACGAAAATTGGAAAATTTTTAAGGGACTTTGAAAAAATTTCAACTGGAATTTTAGCAATTTTTTGACGTGAAATTGTAAACATGTGGACATGGATTTTGAAAATTCTAGAGAGAATTTTAAAAGCTTCAACAGAATTCCAACAGTTTTGAGAGGGATTTGAAAAGTTTCAATGGGAATGGGAAGAATTGGGACAAAAATTGGAAAATTTTTAAGGGACTTTGAAAAAATTTCAACTGGAATTTTAGCCATTTTTTGACGTGAAATTGTAAACATGTGGACATGGATTTTGAAAATTCTAGAGAGAATTTTAAAAGCTTCAAGAGAATTTCAACAATTTTGAGAGGGATTTGAAAAGTTTCAATGGGAATGGGAAGAATTGGGACAAAAATTGGAAAATTTTTAAGGGACTTTGAAAAAATTTCAACTGGAATTTTAGCAATTTTTTGACGTGAAATTGTAAACATGTGGACATGGATTTTGAAAATTCTAGAGAGAATTTTAAAAGCTTCAACAGAATTTCAACAATTTTGAGAGGGATTTGAAAAGTTTCAATGGGAATGGGAAGAATTGGGACAAAAATTGGAAAATTTTTAAGGGACTTTGAAAAAATTTCAACTGGAATTTTAGCAATTTTGACATGAAATTGTAAACATGTGGACATGGATTTTGAAAATTCTAGAGAGAATTTTAAAAGCTTCAACAGAATTTCAACAATTTTGAGAGGGATTTGAAAAGTTTCAATGGGAATGGGAAGAATTGGGACAAAAATTGGAAAATTTTTAAGGGACTTTGAAAAAATTTCAACTGGAATTTTAGCAATTTTTTGACGTGAAATTGTAAACATGTGGACATGGATTTTGAAAATTCTAGAGAGAATTTTAAAAGCTTCAAGAGAATTTCAACAATTTTGAGAGGGATTTGAAAAGTTTCAATGGGAATGGGAAGAATTGGGACAAAAATTGGAAAATTTTTAAGGGACTTTGAAAAAATTTCAACTGGAATTTTAGCAATTTTTTGACGTGAAATTGTAAACATGTTGAAGTGGATTTTGAAAATTCTAGAGAGAATTTTAAAAGCTTCAACAGAATTTCAACAATTTTGAGAGGGATTTGAAAAGTTTCAATGGGAATGGGAAGAATTGGGACAAAAATTGGAAAATTTTTAAGGGACTTTGAAAAAATTTCAACTGGAATTTTAGCAATTTTTTGACGTGAAATTGTAAACATGTGGACATGGATTTTGAAAATTCTAGAGAGAATTTTAAAAGCTTCAAGAGAATTTCAACAATTTTGAGAGGGATTTGAAAAGTTTCAATGGGAATGGGAAGAATTGGGACAAAAATTGGAAAATTTTTAAGGGACTTTGAAAAAATTTCAACTGGAATTTTAGCCATTTTTTGACGTGAAATTGTAAACATGTGGACATGGATTTTGAAAATTCTAGAGAGAATTTTAAAAGCTTCAAGAGAATTTCAACAATTTTGAGAGGGATTTGAAAAGTTTCAATGGGAATGGGAAGAATTGGGACAAAAATTGGAAAATTTTTAAGGGACTTTGAAAAAATTTCAACTGGTATTTTAGCAATTTTTTGACGTGAAATTGTAAACATGTTGAAGTGGATTTTGAAAATTCTAGAGAGAATTTTAAAAGCTTCAACAGAATTTCAACAATTTTGAGAGGGATTTGAAAAGTTTCAATGGGAATGGGAAGAATTGGGACAAAAATTGGAAAATTTTTAAGGGACTTTGAAAAAATTTCAACTGGAATTTTAGCAATTTTTTGACGTGAAATTGTAAACATGTGGACATGGATTTTGAAAATTCTAGAGAGAATTTTAAAAGCTTCAAGAGAATTTCAACAATTTTGAGAGGGATTTGAAAAGTTTCAATGGGAATGGGAAGAATTGGGACAAAAATTGGAAAATTTTTAAGGGACTTTGAAAAAATTTCAACTGGAATTTTAGCAATTTTTTGATGTGAAATTGTAAACATGCGGACATGGATTTTGAAAATTCTAGAGAGAATTTTAAAAGCTTCAACAGAATTCCAACAGTTTTGAGAGGGATTTGAAAAGTTTCAATGGGAATGGGAAGAATTGGGACAAAAATTGGAAAATTTTTAAGGGACTTTGAAAAAATTTCAACTGGAATTTTAGCAATTTTTTGACGTGAAATTGTAAACATGTGGACATGGATTTTGAAAACTCTAGAGAGAAGTGTCAAACTTTCAATAGGATTTCAACAGTTTTGAGAGGGATTTGAATAGTTTCAATGGGAATGGGAAGAATTGGGACAAAAATTGGAAAATTTTGAAGGGACTTTGAAAAAATTTCAACTGGAATTTTAGCAATTTTTTTACGTGAAATTGTAAACATGTTGAAGTGGATTTTGAAAATTCTAGAGAGAATTTTAAAAGCTTCAACAGAATTTCAACAATTTTGAGAGGGATTTGAAAAGTTTCAATGGGAATGGGAAGAATTGGGACAAAAATTGGAAAATTTTTAAGGGACTTTGAAAAAATTTCAACTGGAATTTTAGCAATTTTTTGACGTGAAATTGTAAACATGTGGACATGGACTTTGAAAATTCTAGAGAGAATTTTAAAAGCTTCAACAGAATTCCAACAGTTTTTAGAGGGATTTGAAAAGTTTCAATGGGAATGGGAAGAATTGGGACAAAAATTGGAAAATTTTTAAGGGACTTTGAAAAAATTTCAACTGGAATTTTAGCAATTTTTTGACGTGAAATTGTAAACATGTGGACATGGATTTTGAAAATTCTAGAGAGAATTTTAAAAGCTTCAACAGAATTCCAACAGTTTTGAGAGGGATTTGAAAAGTTTCAATGGGAATGGGAAGAATTGGGACAAAAATTGGAAAATTTTTAAGGGACTTTGAAAAAATTTCAACTGGAATTTTAGCCATTTTTTGACGTGAAATTGTAAGCATGTGGACATGGATTTTGAAAATTCTAGAGAGAATTTTAAAAGCTTCAACAGAATTTCAACAATTTTGAGAGGGATTTGAAAAGTTTCAATGGGAATGGGAAGAATTGGGACAAAAATTGGAAAATTTTTAAGGGACTTTGAAAAAATTTCAACTGGAATTTTACCAATTTTTTGACGTGAAATTGTAAACATGCGGACATGGATTTTGAAAATTCTAGAGAGAATTTTAAAAGCTTCAACAGAATTCCAACAGTTTTGAGAGGGATTTGAAAAGTTTCAATGGGAATGGGAAGAATTGGGACAAAAATTGGAAAATTTTTAAGGGACTTTGAAAAAATTTCAACTGGAATTTTAGCAATTTTTTGACGTGAAATTGTAAACATGTGGACATGGATTTTGAAAATTCTAGAGAGAATTTTAAAAGCTTCAAGAGAATTTCAACAATTTTGAGAGGGATTTGAAAAGTTTCAATGGGAATGGGAAGAATTGGGACAAAAATTGGAAAATTTTTAAGGGACTTTGAAAAAATTTCAACTGGTATTTTAGCAATTTTTTGACGTGAAATTGTAAACATGTGGACATGGATTTTGAAAATTCTAGAGAGAATTTTAAAAGCTTCAACAGAATTTCAACAATTTTGAGAGGGATTTGAAAAGTTTCAATGGGAATGGGAAGAATTGGGACAAAAATTGGAAAATTTTGAAGGGACTTTGAAAAAATTTCAACTGGAATTTTAGCAATTTTTTGACGTGAAATTGTAAACATGTGGACATGGATTTTGAAAATTCTAGAGAGAATTTTAAAAGCTTCAACAGAATTCCAACAGTTTTGAGAGAGATTTGAAAAGTTTCAATGGGAATGGGAAAAATTGGGACAAAAATTGGAAAATTTTTAAGGGACTTTGAAAAAATTTCAACTGGAATTTTAGCAATTTTTTTACGTGAAATTGTAAACATGTGGACATGGATTTTGAAAATTCTAGAGAGAATTTTAAAAGCTTCAACAGAATTTCAACAGTTTTGAGAGGGATTTGAAAAGTTTCAATGGGAATGGGAAGAATTGGGACAAAAATTGGAAAATTTTTAAGGGACTTTGAAAAAATTTCAACTGGAATTTTAGCAATTTTTTTACGTGAAATTGTAAACATGTTGAAGTGGATTTTGAAAATTCTAGAGAGAATTTTAAAAGCTTCAACAGAATTTCAACAATTTTGAGAGGGATTTGAAAAGTTTCAATGGGAATGGGAAGAATTGGGACAAAAATTGGAAAATTTTTAAGGGACTTTGAAAAAATTTCAACTGGAATTTTAGCAATTTTTTGACGTGAAATTGTAAACATGTGGACATGGACTTTGAAAATTCTAGAGAGAATTTTAAAAGCTTCAACAGAATTCCAACAGTTTTGAGAGGGATTTGAAAAGTTTCAATGCGAATGGGAAGAATTGGGACAAAAATTGGAAAATTTTTAAGGGACTTCGAAAAAATTTCAACTGGAATTTTAGCATTTTTTTGACGTGAAATTGTAAACATGTGGACATGGATTTTGAAAATTCTAGAGAGAATTTTAAAAGCTTCAACAGAATTCCAACAGTTTTGAGAGGGATTTGAAAAGTTTCAATGGGAATGGGAAGAATTGGGACAAAAATTGGAAAATTTTTAAGGGACTATGAAAAAATTTCAACTGGAATTTTAGCAATTTTTTGACGTGAAATTGTAAACATGTGGACATGGATTTTGAAAATTCTAGAGAGAATTTTAAAAGCTTCAACAGAATTTCAACAATTTTGAGAGGGATTTGAAAAGTTTCAATGGGAATGGGAAGAATTGGTACAAAAATTGGAAAATTTTTAAGGGACTTTGAAAAAATTTCAACTGGAATTTTAGCAATTTTGACGTGAAATTGTAAACATGTGGACATGGATTTTGAAAATTCTAGAGAGAATTTTAAAAGCTTCAACAGAATTTCAACAATTTTGAGAGGGATTTGAAAAGTTTCAATGGGAATGGGAAGAATTGGGACAAAAATTGGAAAATTTTTAAGGGACTTTGAAAAAATTTCAACTGGAATTTTAGCAATTTTTTGACGTGAAATTGTAAACATGCGGACATGGATTTTGAAAATTCTAGAGAGAATTTTAAAAGCTTCAACAGAATTCCAACAGTTTTGAGAGGGATTTGAAAAGTTTCAATGGGAATGGGAAGAATTGGGACAAAAATTGGAAAATTTTTAAGGGACTTTGAAAAAATTTCAACTGGAATTTTAGCAATTTTTTGACGTGAAATTGTAAACATGTGGACATGGATTTTGAAAACTCTAGAGAGAAGTGTCAAACTTTAAATAGGATTTCAACAGTTTTGAGAGGGATTTGAAAAGTTTCAATGGGAATGGGAATAATTGGGACAAAAATTGGAAAATTTTTAAGGGACTTTGAAAAAATTTCAACTGGAATTTTAGCCATTTTTTGACGTGAAATTGTAAACATGTGGACATGGATTTTGAAAATTCTAGAGAGAATTTTAAAAGCTTCAACAGAATTTCAACAATTTTGAGAGGGATTTGAAAAGTTTCAATGGGAATGGGAAGAATTGGGACGAAAATTGGAAAATTTTTAAGGGACTTTGAAAAAATTTCAACTGGAATTTTAGCAATTTTTTGACGTGAAATTGTAAACATGTGGACATGGATTTTGAAAATTCTAGAGAGAATTTTAAAAGCTTCAACAGAATTCCAACAGTTTTGAGAGGGATTTGAAAAGTTTCAATGGGAATGGGAAGAATTGGGACAAAAATTGGAAAATTTTTAAGGGACTTTGAAAAAATTTCAACTGGAATTTTAGCCATTTTTTGACGTGAAATTGTAAACATGTGGACATGGATTTTGAAAATTCTAGAGAGAATTTTAAAAGCTTCAACAGAATTTCAACAATTTTGAGAGGGATTTGAAAAGTTTCAATGGGAATGGGAAGAATTGGGACAAAAATTGGAAAATTTTTAAGGGACTTTGAAAAAATTTCAACTGGAATTTTAGCAATTTTTTGACGTGAAATTGTAAACATGTGGACATGGATTTTGAAAATTCTAGAGAGAATTTTAAAAGCTTCAACAGAATTTCAACAATTTTGAGAGGGATTTGAAAAGTTTCAATGGGAATGGGAAGAATTGGGACAAAAATGGGAAAATTTTTAAGGGACTTTGAAAAAATTTCAACTGGAATTTTAGCAATTTTGACATGAAATTGTAAACATGTGGACATGGATTTTGAAAATTCTAGAGAGAATTTTAAAAGCTTCAACAGAATTTCAACAATTTTGAGAGGGATTTGAAAAGTTTCAATGGGAATGGGAAGAATTGGGACAAAAATTGGAAAATTTTTAAGGGACTTTGAAAAAATTTCAACTGGAATTTTAGCAATTTTTTGACGTGAAATTGTAAACATGTTGAAGTGGATTTTGAAAATTCTAGAGAGAATTTTAAAAGCTTCAACAGAATTTCAACAATTTTGAGAGGGATTTGAAAAGTTTCAATGGGAATGGGAAGAATTGGGACAAAAATTGGAAAATTTTTAAGGGACTTTGAAAAAATTTCAACTGGAATTTTAGCAATTTTTTGACGTGAAATTGTAAACATGTGGACATGGATTTTGAAAATTCTAGAGAGAATTTTAAAAGCTTCAACAGAATTTCAACAATTTTGAGAGGGATTTGAAAAGTTTCAATGGGAATGGGAAGAATTGGGACAAAAATTGGAAAATTTTTAAGGGACTTTGAAAAAATTGCAACTGGAATTTTAGCAATTTTTTGACGTGAAATTGTAAACATGTGGACATGGATTTTGAAAATTCTAGAGAGAATTTTAAAAGCTTCAACAGAATTCCAACAGTTTTGAGAGGGATTTGAAAAGTTTCAATGGGAATGGGAAGAATTGGGACAAAAATTGGAAAATTTTGAAGGGACTTTGAAAAAATTTCAACTGGAATTTTAGCAATTTTTTTACGTGAAATTGTAAACATGTTGAAGTGGATTTTGAAAATTCTAGAGAGAATTTTAAAAGCTTCAACAGAATTTCAACAATTTTGAGAGGGATTTGAAAAGTTTCAATGGGAATGGGAAGAATTGGGACAAAAATTGGAAAATTTTTAAGGGACTTTGAAAAAATTTCAACTGGAATTTTAGCAATTTTTTGACGTGAAATTGTAAACATGTGGACATGGACTTTGAAAATTCTAGAGAGAATTTTAAAAGCTTCAACAGAATTCCAACAGTTTTTAGAGGGATTTGAAAAGTTTCAATGGGAATGGGAAGAATTGGGACAAAAATTGGAAAATTTTTAAGGGACTTTGAAAAAATTTCAACTGGAATTTTAGCATTTATTTTACGTGAAATTGTAAACATGTGGACATGGATTTTGAAAATTCTAGAGAGAATTTTAAAAGCTTCAACAGAATTCCAACAGTTTTGAGAGGGATTTGAAAAGTTTCAATGGGAATGGGAAGAATTGGGACAAAAATTGGAAAATTTTTAAGGGACTTTGAAAAAATTTCAACTGGAATTTTAGCCATTTTTTGACGTGAAATTGTAAGCATGTGGACATGGATTTTGAAAATTCTAGAGAGAATTTTAAAAGCTTCAACAGAATTTCAACAATTTTGAGAGGGATTTGAAAAGTTTCAATGGGAATGGGAAGAATTGGGACAAAAATTGGAAAATTTTTAAGGGACTTTGAAAAAATTTCAACTGGAATTTTACCAATTTTTTGACGTGAAATTGTAAACATGCGGACATGGATTTTGAAAATTCTAGAGAGAATTTTAAAAGCTTCAACAGAATTCCAACAGTTTTGAGAGGGATTTGAAAAGTTTCAATGGGAATGGGAAGAATTGGGACAAAAATTGGAAAATTTTTAAGGGACTTTGAAAAAATTTCAACTGGAATTTTAGCAATTTTTTGACGTGAAATTGTAAACATGTGGACATGGATTTTGAAAATTCTAGAGAGAATTTTAAAAGCTTCAAGAGAATTTCAACAATTTTGAGAGGGATTTGAAAAGTTTCAATGGGAATGGGAAGAATTGGGACAAAAATTGGAAAATTTTTAAGGGACTTTGAAAAAATTTCAACTGGAATTTTAGCAATTTTGACATGAAATTGTAAACATGTGGACATGGATTTTGAAAATTCTAGAGAGAATTTTAAAAGCTTCAACAGAATTTCAACAATTTTGAGAGGGATTTGAAAAGTTTCAATGGGAATGGGAAGAATTGGGACAAAAATTGGAAAATTTTTAAGGGACTTTGAAAAAATTTCAACTGGAATTTTAGCAATTTTTTGACGTGAAATTGTAAACATGTGGACATGGATTTTGAAAATTCTAGAGAGAATTTTAAAAGCTTCAACAGAATTCCAACAGTTTTGAGAGAGATTTGAAAAGTTTCAATGGGAATGGGAAAAATTGGGACAAAAATTGGAAAATTTTTAAGGGACTTTGAAAAAATTTCAACTGGAATTTTAGCAATTTTTTTACGTGAAATTGTAAACATGTGGACATGGATTTTGAAAATTCTAGAGAGAATTTTAAAAGCTTCAACAGAATTTCAACAGTTTTGAGAGGGATTTGAAAAGTTTCAATGGGAATGGGAAGAATTGGGACAAAAATTGGAAAATTTTTAAGGGACTTTGAAAAAATTTCAACTGGAATTTTAGCAATTTTTTTACGTGAAATTGTAAACATGTTGAAGTGGATTTTGAAAATTCTAGAGAGAATTTTAAAAGCTTCAACAGAATTTCAACAATTTTGAGAGGGATTTGAAAAGTTTCAATGGGAATGGGAAGAATTGGGACAAAAATTGGAAAATTTTTAAGGGACTTTGAAAAAATTTCAACTGGAATTTTAGCAATTTTTTGACGTGAAATTGTAAACATGTGGACATGGACTTTGAAAATTCTAGAGAGAATTTTAAAAGCCTCAACAGAATTCCAACAGTTTTGAGAGGGATTTGAAAAGTTTCAATGGGAATGGGAAGAATTGGGACAAAAATTGGAAAATTTTTAAGGGACTTCGAAAAAATTTCAACTGGAATTTTAGCATTTTTTTGACGTGAAATTGTAAACATGTGGACATGGATTTTGAAAATTCTAGAGAGAATTTTAAAAGCTTCAACAGAATTCCAACAGTTTTGAGAGGGATTTGAAAAGTTTCAATGGGAATGGGAAGAATTGGGACAAAAATTGGAAAATTTTTAAGGGACTTTGAAAAAATTTCAACTGGAATTTTAGCAATTTTTTGACGTGAAATTGTAAACATGTGGACATGGATTTTGAAAATTCTAGAGAGAATTTTAAAAGCTTCAACAGAATTTCAACAATTTTGAGAGGGATTTGAAAAGTTTCAATGGGAATGGGAAGAATTGGGACAAAAATTGGAAAATTTTTAAGGGACTTTGAAAAAATTTCAACTGGAATTTTCGCAATTTTGACGTGAAATTGTAAACATGTGGACATGGATTTTGAAAATTCTAGAGAGAATTTTAAAAGCTTCAACAGAATTTCAACAATTTTGAGAGGGATTTGAAAAGTTTCAATGGGAATGGGAAGAATTGGGACAAAAATTGGAAAATTTTTAAGGGACTTTGAAAAAATTGCAACTGGAATTTTAGCAATTTTTTGACGTGAAATTGTAAACATGCGGACATGGATTTTGAAAATTCTAGAGAGAATTTTAAAAGCTTCAACAGAATTCCAACAGTTTTGAGAGGGATTTGAAAAGTTTCAATGGGAATGGGAAGAATTGGGACAAAAATTGGAAAATTTTTAAGGGACTTTGAAAAAATTGCAACTGGAATTTTAGCAATTTTTTGACGTGAAATTGTAAACATGTGGACATGGATTTTGAAAACTCTAGAGAGAAGTGTCAAACTTTAAATAGGATTTCAACAGTTTTGAGAGGGATTTGAAAAGTTTCAATGGGAATGGGAATAATTGGGACAAAAATTGGAAAATTTTTAAGGGACTTTGAAAAAATTTCAACTGGAATTTTAGCAATTTTTTTACGTGAAATTGTAAACATGTTGAAGTGGATTTTGAAAATTCTAGAGAGAATTTTAAAAGCTTCAACAGAATTTCAACAATTTTGAGAGGGATTTGAAAAGTTTCAATGGGAATGGGAAGAATTGGGACGAAAATTGGAAAATTTTTAAGGGACTTTGAAAAAATTTCAACTGGAATTTTAGCCATTTTGACGTGAAATTGTAAACATGTGGACATGGATTTTGAAAATTCTAGAGAGAATTTTAAAAGCTTCAACAGAATTCCAACAGTTTTGAGAGGGATTTGAAAAGTTTCAATGGGAATGGGAAGAATTGGGACAAAAATTGGAAAATTTTTAAGGGACTTTGAAAAAATTTCAACTGGAATTTTAGCCATTTTTTGACGTGAAATTGTAAACATGTGGACATGGATTTTGAAAATTCTAGAGAGAATTTTAAAAGCTTCCACAGAATTTCAACAATTTTGAGAGGGATTTGAAAAGTTTCAATGGGAATGGGAAGAATTGGGACAAAAATTGGAAAATTTTTAAGGGACTTTGAAAAAATTTCAACTGGAATTTTAGCAATTTTTTGACGTGAAATTGTAAACATGTGGACATGGATTTTGAAAATTCTAGAGAGAATTTTAAAAGCTTCAACAGAATTTCAACAATTTTGAGAGGGATTTGAAAAGTTTCAATGGGAATGGGAAGAATTGGGACAAAAATTGGAAAATTTTTAAGGGACTTTGAAAAAATTTCAACTGGAATTTTAGCAATTTTGACATGAAATTGTAAACATGTGGACATGGATTTTGAAAATTCTAGAGAGAATTTTAAAAGCTTCAACAGAATTTCAACAATTTTGAGAGGGATTTGAAAAGTTTCAATGGGAATGGGAAGAATTGGGACAAAAATTGGAAAATTTTTAAGGGACTTTGAAAAAATTTCAACTGGAATTTTAGCAATTTTTTGACGTGAAATTGTAAACATGTTGAAGTGGATTTTGAAAATTCTAGAGAGAATTTTAAAAGCTTCAACAGAATTTCAACAATTTTGAGAGGGATTTGAAAAGTTTCAATGGGAATGGGAAGAATTGGGACAAAAATTGGAAAATTTTTAAGGGACTTTGAAAAAATTTCAACTGGAATTTTAGCAATTTTTTGACGTGAAATTGTAAACATGTGGACATGGACTTTGAAAATTCTAGAGAGAATTTTAAAAGCTTCAACAGAATTCCAACAGTTTTTAGAGGGATTTGAAAAGTTTCAATGGGAATGGGAAGAATTGGGACAAAAATTGGAAAATTTTTAAGGGACTTTGAAAAAATTTCAACTGGAATTTTAGCAATTTTTTGACGTGAAATTGTAAACATGTGGACATGGATTTTGAAAATTCTAGAGAGAATTTTAAAAGCTTCAACAGAATTTCAACAATTTTGAGAGGGATTTGAAAAGTTTCAATGGGAATGGGAAGAATTGGGACAAAAATTGGAAAATTTTGAAGGGACTTTGAAAAAATTTCAACTGGAATTTTAGCAATTTTTTGACGTGAAATTGTAAACATGTGGACATGGACTTTGAAAATTCTAGAGAGAATTTTAAAAGCTTCAACAGAATTCCAACAGTTTTTAGAGGGATTTGAAAAGTTTCAATGGGAATGGGAAGAATTGGGACAAAAATTGGAAAATTTTAAGGGACTTTGAAAAAATTTCAACTGGAATTTTAGCATTTTTTTTACGTGAAATTGTAAGCATGTGGACATGGATTTTGAAAATTCTAGAGAGAATTTTAAAAGCTTCAACAGAATTTCAACAATTTTGAGAGGGATTTGAAAAGTTTCAATGGGAATGGGAAGAATTGGGACAAAAATTGGAAAATTTTTAAGGGACTTTGAAAAAATTTCAACTGGAATTTTAGCAATTTTTTGACGTGAAATTGTAAACATGCGGACATGGATTTTGAAAATTCTAGAGAGAATTTTAAAAGCTTCAACAGAATTCCAACAGTTTTGAGAGGGATTTGAAAAGTTTCAATGGGAATGGGAAGAATTGGGACAAAAATTGGAAAATTTTTAAGGGACTTTGAAAAAATTTCAACTGGAATTTTAGCCATTTTTTGACGTGAAATTGTAAGCATGTGGACATGGATTTTGAAAATTCTAGAGAGAATTTTAAAAGCTTCAACAGAATTTCAACAATTTTGAGAGGGATTTGAAAAGTTTCAATGGGAATGGGAAGAATTGGGACAAAAATTGGAAAATTTTTAAGGGACTTTGAAAAAATTGCAACTGGAATTTTAGCCATTTTTTGACGTGAAATTGTAAACATGTGGACATGGATTTTGAAAATTCTAGAGAGAATTTTAAAAGCTTCAACAGAATTTCAACAATTTTGAGAGGGATTTGAAAAGTTTCAATGGGAATGGGAAGAATTGGGACAAAAATTGGAAAATTTTTAAGGGACTTTGAAAAAATTTCAACTGGAATTTTAGCCATTTTGACGTGAAATTGTAAACATGTGGACATGGATTTTGAAAATTCTAGAGAGAATTTTAAAAGCTTCAATAGAATTCCAACAGTTTTGAGAGGGATTTGAAAAGTTTCAATGGGAATGGGAAGAATTGGGACAAAAATTGGAAAATTTTTAAGGGACTTTGAAAAAATTTCAACTGGAATTTTAGCCATTTTTTGACGTGAAATTGTAAACATGTGGACATGGATTTTGAAAATTCTAGAGAGAATTTTAAAAGCTTCAAGAGAATTTCAACAATTTTGAGAGGGATTTGAAAAGTTTCAATGGGAATGGGAAGAATTGGGACAAAAATTGGAAAATTTTTAAGGGACTTTGAAAAAATTTCCACTGGAATTTTAGCAATTTTTTGCCGTGAAATTGTAAACATGTGGACATGGATTTTGAAAATTCTAGAGAGAATTTTAAAAGCTTCAACAGAATTCCAACAGTTTTGAGAGGGATTTGAAAAGTTTCAATGGGAATGGGAAGAATTGGGACAAAAATTGGAAAATTTTTAAGGGACTTTGAAAAAATTTCAACTGGAATTTTAGCAATTTTTTTACGTGAAATTGTAAACATGTTGAAGTGGATTTTGAAAATTCTAGAGAGAATTTTAAAAGCTTCAAGAGAATTTCAACAATTTTGAGAGGGATTTGAAAAGTTTCAATGGGAATGGGAAGAATTGGGACAAAAATTGGAAAATTTTGAAGGGACTTTGAAAAAATTTCAACTGGAATTTTAGCAATTTTTTGACGTGAAATTGTAAACATGTGGACATGGATTTTGAAAATTCTAGAGAGAATTTTAAAAGCTTCAACAGAATTTCAACAATTTTGAGAGGGATTTGAAAAGTTTCAATGGGAATGGGAAGAATTGGTACAAAAATTGGAAAATTTTGAAGGGACTTTGAAAAAATTTCAACTGGAATTTTAGCAATTTTTTGACGTGAAATTGTAAACATGTGGACATGGATTTTGAAAATTCTAGAGAGAATTTTAAAAGCTTCAACAGAATTCCAACAGTTTTGAGAGGGATTTGAAAAGTTTCAATGGGAATGGGAAGAATTGGGACAAAAATTGGAAAATTTTTAAGGGACTTTGAAAAAATTTCAACTGGAATTTTAGCAATTTTTTGACGTGAAATTGTAAACATGTGGACATGGATTTTGAAAATTCTAGAGAGAATTTTAAAAGCTTCAACAGAATTCCAACAGTTTTGAGAGGGATTTGAAAAGTTTCAATGGGAATGGGAAGAATTGGGACAAAAATTGGAAAATTTTTAAGGGACTTTGAAAAAATTTCAACTGGAATTTTAGCAATTTTTTGACGTGAAATTGTAAGCATGTGGACATGGATTTTGAAAATTCTAGAGAGAATTTTAAAAGCTTCAACAGAATTCCAACAGTTTTGAGAGAGATTTGAAAAGTTTCAATGGGAATGGGAAAAATTGGGACAAAAATTGGAAAATTTTTAAGGGACTTTGAAAAAATTTCAACTGGAATTTTACCAATTTTTTGACGTGAAATTGTAAACATGCGGACATGGATTTTGAAAATTCTAGAGAGAATTTTAAAAGCTTCAACAGAATTCCAACAGTTTTGAGAGGGATTTGAAAAGTTTCAATGGGAATGGGAAGAATTGGGACAAAAATTGGAAAATTTTTAAGGGACTTTGAAAAAATTTCAACTGGAATTTTAGCAATTTTTTGACGTGAAATTGTAAACATGTGGACATGGATTTTGAAAATTCTAGAGAGAATTTTAAAAGCTTCAACAGAATTTCAACAATTTTGAGAGGGATTTGAAAAGTTTCAATGGGAATGGGAAGAATTGGGACAAAAATTGGAAAATTTTTAAGGGACTTTGAAAAAATTTCAACTGGAATTTTAGCAATTTTGACATGAAATTGTAAACATGTGGACATGGATTTTGAAAATTCTAGAGAGAATTTTAAAAGCTTCAACAGAATTCCAACAATTTTGAGAGGGATTTGAAAAGTTTCAATGGGAATGGGAAGAATTGGGACAAAAATTGGAAAATTTTTAAGGGACTTTGAAAAAATTTCAACTGGAATTTTAGCAATTTTTTGACGTGAAATTGTAAACATGTGGACATGGATTTTGAAAATTCTAGAGAGAATTTTAAAAGCTTCAACAGAATTCCAACAGTTTTGAGAGAGATTTGAAAAGTTTCAATGGGAATGGGAAAAATTGGGACAAAAATTGGAAAATTTTTAAGGGACTTTGAAAAAATTTCAACTGGAATTTTAGCAATTTTTTTACGTGAAATTGTAAACATGTGGACATGGATTTTGAAAATTCTAGAGAGAATTTTAAAAGCTTCAACAGAATTTCAACAGTTTTGAGAGGGATTTGAAAAGTTTCAATGGGAATGGGAAGAATTGGGACAAAAATTGGAAAATTTTTAAGGGACTTTGAAAAAATTTCAACTGGAATTTTAGCAATTTTTTTACGTGAAATTGTAAACATGTTGAAGTGGATTTTGAAAATTCTAGAGAGAATTTTAAAAGCTTCAACAGAATTTCAACAATTTTGAGAGGGATTTGAAAAGTTTCAATGGGAATGGGAAGAATTGGGACAAAAATTGGAAAATTTTTAAGGGACTTTGAAAAAATTTCAACTGGAATTTTAGCAATTTTTTGACGTGAAATTGTAAACATGTGGACATGGACTTTGAAAATTCTAGAGAGAATTTTAAAAGCCTCAACAGAATTCCAACAGTTTTGAGAGGGATTTGAAAAGTTTCAATGGGAATGGGAAGAATTGGGACAAAAATTGGAAAATTTTTAAGGGACTTTGAAAAAATTTCAACTGGAATTTTAGCAATTTTTTTACGTGAAATTGTAAACATGTTGAAGTGGATTTTGAAAATTCTAGAGAGAATTTTAAAAGCTTCAACAGAATTTCAACAATTTTGAGAGGGATTTGAAAAGTTTCAATGGGAATGGGAAGAATTGGGACAAAAATTGGAAAATTTTTAAGGGACTTTGAAAAAATTTCAACTGGAATTTTAGCAATTTTTTGACGTGAAATTGTAAACATGTGGACATGGACTTTGAAAATTCTAGAGAGAATTTTAAAAGCCTCAACAGAATTCCAACAGTTTTGAGAGGGATTTGAAAAGTTTCAATGGGAATGGGAAGAATTGGGACAAAAATTGGAAAATTTTTAAGGGACTTTGAAAAAATTTCAACTGGAATTTTAGCATTTTTTTGACGTGAAATTGTAAACATGTGGACATGGATTTTGAAAATTCTAGAGAGAATTTTAAAAGCTTCAACAGAATTCCAACAGTTTTGAGAGGGATTTGAAAAGTTTCAATGGGAATGGGAAGAATTGGGACAAAAATTGGAAAATTTTTAAGGGACTTTGAAAAAATTTCAACTGGAATTTTAGCAATTTTTTGACGTGAAATTGTAAACATGTGGACATGGATTTTGAAAATTCTAGAGAGAATTTTAAAAGCTTCAACAGAATTTCAACAATTTTGAGAGGGATTTGAAAAGTTTCAATGGGAATGGGAAGAATTGGGACAAAAATTGGAAAATTTTTAAGGGACTTTGAAAAAATTTCAACTGGAATTTTCGCAATTTTGACGTGAAATTGTAAACATGTGGACATGGATTTTGAAAATTCTAGAGAGAATTTTAAAAGCTTCAACAGAATTTCAACAATTTTGAGAGGGATTTGAAAAGTTTCAATGGGAATGGGAAGAATTGGGACAAAAATTGGAAAATTTTTAAGGGACTTTGAAAAAATTGCAACTGGAATTTTAGCAATTTTTTGACGTGAAATTGTAAACATGCGGACATGGATTTTGAAAATTCTAGAGAGAATTTTAAAAGCTTCAACAGAATTCCAACAGTTTTGAGAGGGATTTGAAAAGTTTCAATGGGAATGGGAAGAATTGGGACAAAAATTGGAAAATTTTTAAGGGACTTTGAAAAAATTGCAACTGGAATTTTAGCAATTTTTTGACGTGAAATTGTAAACATGTGGACATGGATTTTGAAAACTCTAGAGAGAAGTGTCAAACTTTAAATAGGATTTCAACAGTTTTGAGAGGGATTTGAAAAGTTTCAATGGGAATGGGAATAATTGGGACAAAAATTGGAAAATTTTTAAGGGACTTTGAAAAAATTTCAACTGGAATTTTAGCAATTTTTTTACGTGAAATTGTAAACATGTTGAAGTGGATTTTGAAAATTCTAGAGAGAATTTTAAAAGCTTCAACAGAATTTCAACAATTTTGAGAGGGATTTGAAAAGTTTCAATGGGAATGGGAAGAATTGGGACGAAAATTGGAAAATTTTTAAGGGACTTTGAAAAAATTTCAACTGGAATTTTAGCAATTTTTTGACGTGAAATTGTAAACATGTGGACATGGATTTTGAAAATTCTAGAGAGAATTTTAAAAGCTTCAACAGAATTCCAACAGTTTTGAGAGGGATTTGAAAAGTTTCAATGGGAATGGGAAGAATTGGGACAAAAATTGGAAAATTTTTAAGGGACTTTGAAAAAATTTCAACTGGAATTTTAGCCATTTTTTGACGTGAAATTGTAAACATGTGGACATGGATTTTGAAAATTCTAGAGAGAATTTTAAAAGCTTCCACAGAATTTCAACAATTTTGAGAGGGATTTGAAAAGTTTCAATGGGAATGGGAAGAATTGGGACAAAAATTGGAAAATTTTTAAGGGACTTTGAAAAAATTTCAACTGGAATTTTAGCAATTTTTTGACGTGAAATTGTAAACATGTGGACATGGATTTTGAAAATTCTAGAGAGAATTTTAAAAGCTTCAACAGAATTTCAACAATTTTGAGAGGGATTTGAAAAGTTTCAATGGGAATGGGAAGAATTGGGACAAAAATTGGAAAATTTTTAAGGGACTTTGAAAAAATTTCAACTGGAATTTTAGCAATTTTGACATGAAATTGTAAACATGTGGACATGGATTTTGAAAATTCTAGAGAGAATTTTAAAAGCTTCAACAGAATTTCAACAATTTTGAGAGGGATTTGAAAAGTTTCAATGGGAATGGGAAGAATTGGGACAAAAATTGGAAAATTTTTAAGGGACTTTGAAAAAATTTCAACTGGAATTTTAGCAATTTTTTGACGTGAAATTGTAAACATGTGGACATGGACTTTGAAAATTCTAGAGAGAATTTTAAAAGCTTCAACAGAATTCCAACAGTTTTTAGAGGGATTTGAAAAGTTTCAATGGGAATGGGAAGAATTGGGACAAAAATTGGAAAATTTTTAAGGGACTTTGAAAAAATTTCAACTGGAATTTTAGCAATTTTTTGACGTGAAATTGTAAACATGTGGACATGGATTTTGAAAATTCTAGAGAGAATTTTAAAAGCTTCAACAGAATTTCAACAATTTTGAGAGGGATTTGAAAAGTTTCAATGGGAATGGGAAGAATTGGGACAAAAATTGGAAAATTTTGAAGGGACTTTGAAAAAATTTCAACTGGAATTTTAGCAATTTTTTGACGTGAAATTGTAAACATGTGGACATGGACTTTGAAAATTCTAGAGAGAATTTTAAAAGCTTCAACAGAATTCCAACAGTTTTTAGAGGGATTTGAAAAGTTTCAATGGGAATGGGAAGAATTGGGACAAAAATTGGAAAATTTTTAAGGGACTTTGAAAAAATTTCAACTGGAATTTTAGCATTTTTTTTACGTGAAATTGTAAGCATGTGGACATGGATTTTGAAAATTCTAGAGAGAATTTTAAAAGCTTCAACAGAATTTCAACAATTTTGAGAGGGATTTGAAAAGTTTCAATGGGAATGGGAAGAATTGGGACAAAAATTGGAAAATTTTTAAGGGACTTTGAAAAAATTTCAACTGGAATTTTAGCAATTTTTTGACGTGAAATTGTAAACATGCGGACATGGATTTTGAAAATTCTAGAGAGAATTTTAAAAGCTTCAACAGAATTCCAACAGTTTTGAGAGGGATTTGAAAAGTTTCAATGGGAATGGGAAGAATTGGGACAAAAATTGGAAAATTTTTAAGGGACTTTGAAAAAATTTCAACTGGAATTTTAGCCATTTTTTGACGTGAAATTGTAAGCATGTGGACATGGATTTTGAAAATTCTAGAGAGAATTTTAAAAGCTTCAACAGAATTTCAACAATTTTGAGAGGGATTTGAAAAGTTTCAATGGGAATGGGAAGAATTGGGACAAAAATTGGAAAATTTTTAAGGGACTTTGAAAAAATTGCAACTGGAATTTTAGCCATTTTTTGACGTGAAATTGTAAACATGTGGACATGGATTTTGAAAATTCTAGAGAGAATTTTAAAAGCTTCAACAGAATTTCAACAATTTTGAGAGGGATTTGAAAAGTTTCAATGGGAATGGGAAGAATTGGGACAAAAATTGGAAAATTTTTAAGGGACTTTGAAAAAATTTCAACTGGAATTTTAGCCATTTTGACGTGAAATTGTAAACATGTGGACATGGATTTTGAAAATTCTAGAGAGAATTTTAAAAGCTTCAATAGAATTCCAACAGTTTTGAGAGGGATTTGTAAAGTTTCAATGGGAATGGGAAGAATTGGGACAAAAATTGGAAAATTTTTAAGGGACTTTGAAAAAATTTCAACTGGAATTTTAGCCATTTTTTGACGTGAAATTGTAAACATGTGGACATGGATTTTGAAAATTCTAGAGAGAATTTTAAAAGCTTCAAGAGAATTTCAACAATTTTGAGAGGGATTTGAAAAGTTTCAATGGGAATGGGAAGAATTGGGACAAAAATTGGAAAATTTTTAAGGGACTTTGAAAAAATTTCCACTGGAATTTTAGCAATTTTTTGCCGTGAAATTGTAAACATGTGGACATGGATTTTGAAAATTCTAGAGAGAATTTTAAAAGCTTCAACAGAATTCCAACAGTTTTGAGAGGGATTTGAAAAGTTTCAATGGGAATGGGAAGAATTGGGACAAAAATTGGAAAATTTTTAAGGGACTTTGAAAAAATTTCAACTGGAATTTTAGCAATTTTTTTACGTGAAATTGTAAACATGTTGAAGTGGATTTTGAAAATTCTAGAGAGAATTTTAAAAGCTTCAAGAGAATTTCAACAATTTTGAGAGGGATTTGAAAAGTTTCAATGGGAATGGGAAGAATTGGGACAAAAATTGGAAAATTTTGAAGGGACTTTGAAAAAATTTCAACTGGAATTTTAGCAATTTTTTGACGTGAAATTGTAAACATGTGGACATGGATTTTGAAAATTCTAGAGAGAATTTTAAAAGCTTCAACAGAATTTCAACAATTTTGAGAGGGATTTGAAAAGTTTCAATGGGAATGGGAAGAATTGGTACAAAAATTGGAAAATTTTGAAGGGACTTTGAAAAAATTTCAACTGGAATTTTAGCAATTTTTTGACGTGAAATTGTAAACATGTGGACATGGATTTTGAAAATTCTAGAGAGAATTTTAAAAGCTTCAACAGAATTCCAACAGTTTTGAGAGGGATTTGAAAAGTTTCAATGGGAATGGGAAGAATTGGGACAAAAATTGGAAAATTTTTAAGGGACTTTGAAAAAATTTCAACTGGAATTTTAGCAATTTTTTGACGTGAAATTGTAAACATGTGGACATGGATTTTGAAAATTCTAGAGAGAATTTTAAAAGCTTCAACAGAATTCCAACAGTTTTGAGAGGGATTTGAAAAGTTTCAATGGGAATGGGAAGAATTGGGACAAAAATTGGAAAATTTTTAAGGGACTTTGAAAAAAATTCAACTGGAATTTTAGCAATTTTTTGACGTGAAATTGTAAACATGTGGACATGGATTTTGAAAATTCTAGAGAGAATTTTAAAAGCTTCAACAGAATTCCAACAGTTTTGAGAGAGATTTGAAAAGTTTCAATGGGAATGGGAAGAATTGGGACAAAAATTGGAAAATTTTTAAGGGACTTTGAAAAAATTGCAACTGGAATTTTAGCCATTTTTTGACGTGAAATTGTAAACATGTGGACGTGGATTTTGAAAATTCTAGAGAGAATTTTAAAAGCTTCAACAGAATTTCAACAATTTTGAGAGGGATTTGAAAAGTGTCAATGGGAATGGGAAGAATTGGGACAAAAATTGGAAAATTTTTAAGGGACTTTGAAAAAATTTCAACTGGAATTTTAGCCATTTTTTGACGTGAAATTGTAAACATGTGGACATGGATTTTGAAAATTCTAGAGAGAATTTTAAAAGCTTCAACAGAATTCCAACAGTTTTGAGAGGGATTTGAAAAGTTTCAATGGGAATGGGAAGAATTGGGACAAAAATTGGAAAATTTTTAAGGGACTTTGAAAAAATTTCAACTGGAATTTTAGCAATTTTTTTACGTGAAATTGTAAACATGTTGAAGTGGATTTTGAAAATTCTAGAGAGAATTTTAAAAGCTTCAACAGAATTTCAACAATTTTGAGAGGGATTTGAAAAGTTTCAATGGGAATGGGAAGAATTGGGACAAAAATTGGAAAATTTTTAAGGGACTTTGAAAAAATTTCAACTGGAATTTTAGCCATTTTTTGACGTGAAATTGTAAACATGTGGACATGGATTTTGAAAATTCTAGAGAGAATTTTAAAAGCTTCAACAGAATTTCAACAATTTTGAGAGGGATTTGAAAAGTTTCAATGGGAATGGGAAGAATTGGGACAAAAATTGGAAAATTTTTAAGGGACTTTGAAAAAATTGCAACTGGAATTTTAGCCATTTTTTGACGTGAAATTGTAAACATGTGGACATGGATTTTGAAAATTCTAGAGAGAATTGTAAAAGCTTCAACAGAATTCCAACAGTTTTGAGAGGGATTTGAAAAGTTTCAATGGGAATGGGAAGAATTGGGACAAAAATTGGAAAATTTTTAAGGGACTTTGAAAAAATTTCAACTGGAATTTTAGCAATTTTTTGACGTGAAATTGTAAACATGTTGAAGTGGATTTTGAAAATTCTAGAGAGAATTTTAAAAGCTTCATCAGGGTTTCAACCATTTTGAGAGGGATTTGAAAAGTTTCAATGGGAATGGGAAGAATTGGGACAAAAATTGGAAAATTTTTAAGGGACTTTGAAGAAATTTCAACTGGAATTTTAGCAATTTTTTGACGTGAAATTGTAAACATGTGGACATGGATTTTGAAAATTCTAGAGAGAATTTTAAAAGCTTCAACAGAATCTCAACAATTTTGAGAGGGATTTGAAAAGTTTCAATGGGAATGGGAAGAATTGGGACAAAAATGGGAAAATTTTTAAGGGACTTTGAAAAAATTTCAACTGGAATTTTAGCAATTTTTTGACGTGAAATTGTAAACATGTGGACATGGATTTTGAAAATTCTAGAGAGAATTTTAAAAGCTTCAACAGAATTTCAACAATTTTGAGAGGGATTTGAAAAGTGTCAATGGGAATGGGAAGAATTGGGACAAAAATTGGAAAATTTTTAAGGGACTTTGAAAAAATTTCAACTGGAATTTTAGCAATTTTTTTACGTGAAATTGTAAACATGTTGAAGTGGATTTTGAAAGTTCTAGAGAGAATTTTAAAAGCTTCAACAGAATTTCAACAATTTTGAGAGGGATTTGAAAAGTTTCAATGGGAATGGGGAGAATTGGGACAAAAATGGGAAAATTTTTAAGGGACTTTGAAAAAATTTCAACTGGAATTTTAGCCATTTTTTGACGTGAAATCGTAAACATGTGGACATGGATTTTGAAAATTCTAGAGAGAATTTTAAAAGCTTCAAGAGAATTTCAACAATTTTGAGAGGGATTTGAAAAGTTTCAATGGGAATGGGAAGAATTGGGACAAAAATTGGAAAATTTTTAAGGGACTTTGAAAAAATTTCAACTGGAATTTTAGCCATTTTTTGACGTGAAATTGTAAAAATGTGGACATGGATTTTGAAAATTCTAGAGAGAATTTTAAAAGCTTCAACAGAATTCCAACAGTTTTGAGAGGGATTTGAAAAGTTTCAATGCGAATGGGAAGAATTGGGACAAAAATTGGAAAATTTTTAAGGGACTTTGAAAAAATTGCAACTGGAATTTTAGCAATTTGGACGTGAAATTGTAAACATGTGGACATGGATTTTGAAAATTCTAGAGAGAAGTGTCATACTTTCAATAGTATTTCAACAGTTTTGAGAGGGATTTGAAAAGTTTCAATGGGAATGGGAAGAATTGGGACAAAAATTGGAAAATTTTTAAGGGACTTTGAAAAAATTTCAACTGGAATTTTAGCAATTTTGACGTGAAATTGTAAACATGTTGAAGTGGACTTTGAAAATTCTAGAGAGAAGTGTCAAACTTTCAGTAGGATTTCAACAGTTTTGACAGGGATTTGAAAAGTTTCAATGGGAATGGGAAGAATTGGGACAAAAATTGGAAAATTTTTAAGGGACTTTGAAAAAATTTCAACTGGAATTTTAGCTATTTTTTTACGTGAAATTGTAAACATGTTGAAGTGGATTTTGAAAATTCTAGAGAGAATTCTAAAAGCTTCAATAGGATTTCAACAGTTTTGAGAGGGATTTGAAAAGTTTCAATGGGAATGGGAAGAATTGGGACAAAAATTGGAAAATTTTTAAGGGACTTTGAAAAAATTGCAACTGGAATTTTAGCAATTTTGACGTGAAATTGTAAACATGTTGAAGTGGATTTTGAAAATTCTAGAGAGAATTTTAAAAGCTTCAACAGAATTTCAACAATTTTGAGAGGGATTTGAGAAGTTTCAATGGGAATGGGAAGAATTGGTACAAAAATTGGAAAATTTTTAAGGGACCTTGAAAAAATTTCAACTGGAATTTTAGCAATTTTTTGACGTGAAATTGTAAACATGTGGACATGGATTTTGAAAATTCTAGAGAGAATTTTAAAAGCTTCAACAGAATTTCAACAATTTTGAGAGGGATTTGAAAAGTTTCAATGGGAATGGGGAGAATTGGGACAAAAATTGGAAAATTTGTAAGGGACTTTGAAAAAATTGCAACTGGAATTTTAGCAATTTGGACGTGAAATTGTAAACATGTTGAAGTGGACTTTGAAAATTCTAGAGAGAATTGTCAAACTTTCTGTAGGATTCCAACAGTTTTGACAGGGATTTGAAAAGTTTCAATGGGAATGGGAAGAATTGGGACAAAAATTGGAAAATTTTGAAGGGACTTTGAAAAAATTTCAACTGGAATTTTAGCTATTTTTTGACGTGAAATTGTAAACATGTGGACATGGATTTTGAAAATTCTAGAGAGAATTTTAAAAGCTTCAACAGAATTTCAACAATTTTGAGAGGGATTTGAAAAGTTTCAATGGGAATGGGGAGAATTGGGACAAAAATTGGAAAATTTTTAAGGGACTTTGAAAAAATTGCAACTGGAATTTTAGCAATTTGGACGTGAAATTGTAAACATGTGGACATGGATTTTGAAAATTCTAGAGAGAAGTGTCATACTTTCAATAGTATTTCAACAGTTTTGAGAGGGATTTGAAAAGTTTCAATGGGAATGGGAAGAATTGGGACAAAAATTGGAAAATTTTTAAGGGACTTTGAAAAAATTGCAACTGGAATTTTAGCAATTTTTTGACGTGAAATTGTAAACATGTGGACATGGATTTTGAAAATTCTAGAGAGAATTTTAAAAGCTTCAAGAGAATTTCAACAATTTTGAGAGGGATTTGATAAGTTTCAATGGGAATGGGAAGAATTGGGACAAAAATTGGAAAATTTTTAAGGGACTTTGAAAAAATTTCAACTGGAATTTTAGCCATTTTTTGACGTGAAATTGTAAACATGTGGACATGGATTTTGAAAATTCTAGAGAGAATTTTAAAAGCTTCAACAGAATTTCAACAATTTTGAGAGGGATTTGAAAAGTTTCAATGGGAATGGGAAGAATTGGGACAAAAATTGGAAAATTTTTAAGGGACTTTGAAAAAATTTCAACTGGAATTTTAGCCATTTTTTGACATGAAATTGTAAACATGTGGACATGATTTTTGAAAATTCTAGAGAGAATTTTAAAAGCTTCAACAGAATTCCAACAGTTTTGAGAGAGATTTGAAAAGTTTCAATGGGAATGGGAAGAATTGGGACAAAAATTGGAAAATTTTTAAGGGACTTTGAAAAAATTTCAACTGGAATTTTAGCAATTTTTTGACGTGAAATTGTAAACATGTGGACATGGATTTTGAAAATTCTAGAGAGAATTTTAAAAGCTTCAACAGAATTTCAACAATTTTGAGAGGGATTTGAAAAGTTTCAATGGGAATGGGGAGAATTGGGACAAAAATTGGAAAATTTGTAAGGGACTTTGAAAAAATTGCAACTGGAATTTTAGCAATTTGGACGTGAAATTGTAAACATGTTGAAGTGGACTTTGAAAATTCTAGAGAGAATTGTCAAACTTTCTGTAGGATTCCAACAGTTTTGACAGGGATTTGAAAAGTTTCAATGGGAATGGGAAGAATTGGGACAAAAATTGGAAAATTTTGAAGGGACTTTGAAAAAATTTCAACTGGAATTTTAGCTATTTTTTGACGTGAAATTGTAAACATGTGGACATGGATTTTGAAAATTCTAGAGAGAATTTTAAAAGCTTCAACAGAATTTCAACAATTTTGAGAGGGATTTGAAAAGTTTCAATGGGAATGGGGAGAATTGGGACAAAAATTGGAAAATTTTTAAGGGACTTTGAAAAAAT
Organism: Streptopelia decaocto; assembly: GCF_964273445.1. NCBI lineage: Eukaryota > Metazoa > Chordata > Aves > Columbiformes > Columbidae > Streptopelia > Streptopelia decaocto. The sequence continues at coordinate 56,104 of NW_028116992.1, read as the reverse complement.
TGCAACTGGAATTTTAGCAATTTGGACGTGAAATTGTAAACATGTGGACATGGATTTTGAAAATTCTAGAGAGAAGTGTAATACTTTCAATAGTATTTCAACAGTTTTGAGAGGGATTTGAAAAGTTTCAATGGGAATGGGAAGAATTGGGACAAAAATTGGAAAATTTTTAAGGGACTTTGAAAAAATTTCAACTGGAATTTTAGCAATTTTGACGTGAAATTGTAAACATGTTGAAGTGGACTTTGAAAATTCTAGAGAGAAGTGTCAAACTTTCAGTAGGATTTCAACAGTTTTGAGAGGGATTTGAAAAGTTTCAATGGGAATGGGAAGAATTGGGACAAAAATTGGAAAATTTTTAAGGGACTTTAAAAAATTTCAACTGGAATTTTAGCAATTTTGACGTGAAATTGTAAACATGTTGAAGTGGATTTTGAAAATTCTAGAGAGAATTTTAAAAGCTTCAACAGAATTTCAACAATTTTGAGAGGGATTTGAGAAGTTTCAATGGGAATGGGAAGAATTGGTACAAAAATTGGAAAATTTTTAAGGGACCTTGAAAAAATTTCAACTGGAATTTTAGCAATTTTTTGACGTGAAATTGTAAACATGTGGACATGGATTTTGAAAATTCTAGAGAGAATTTTAAAAGCTTCAACAGAATTTCAACAATTTTGAGAGGGATTTGAAAAGTTTCAATGGGAATGGGGAGAATTGGGACAAAAATTGGAAAATTTGTAAGGGACTTTGAAAAAATTGCAACTGGAATTTTAGCCATTTTTTGACATGAAATTGTAAACATGTGGACATGATTTTTGAAAATTCTAGAGAGAATTTTAAAAGATTCAACAGAATTCCAACAGTTTTGAGAGAGATTTGAAAAGTTTCAATGGGAATGGGAAGAATTGGGACAAAAATTGGAAAATTTTTAAGGGACTTTGAAAAAATTTCAACTGGAATTTTAGCCATTTTTTGACGTGAAATTGTAAAAATGTGGACATGGATTTTGAAAATTCTAGAGAGAATTTTAAAAGCTTCAACAGAATTCCAACAGTTTTGAGAGGGATTTGAAAAGTTTCAATGGGAATGGGGAGAATTGGGACAAAAATTGGAAAATTTGTAAGGGACTTTGAAAAAATTGCAACTGGAATTTTAGCAATTTGGACGTGAAATTGTAAACATGTTGAAGTGGACTTTGAAAATTCTAGAGAGAATTGTCATACTTTCAATAGTATTTCAACAGTTTTGAGAGGGATTTGAAAAGTTTCAATGGGAATGGGAAGAATTGGGACAAAAATTGGAAAATTTTTAAGGGACTTTGAAAAAATTTCAACTGGAATTTTAGCAATTTTGACGTGAAATTGTAAACATGTTGAAGTGGACTTTGAAAATTCTAGAGAGAAGTGTCAAACTTTCAGTAGGATTTCAACAGTTTTGACAGGGATTTGAAAAGTTTCAATGGGAATGGGAAGAATTGGGACAAAAATTGGAAAATTTTTAAGGGACTTTGAAAAAATTTCAACTGGAATTTTAGCTATTTTTTTACGTGAAATTGTAAACATGTTGAAGTGGATTTTGAAAATTCTAGAGAGAATTCTAAAAGCTTCAATAGGATTTCAACAGTTTTGAGAGGGATTTGAAAAGTTTCAATGGGAATGGGAAGAATTGGGACAAAAATTGGAAAATTTTTAAGGGACTTTGAAAAAATTGCAACTGGAATTTTAGCAATTTTGACGTGAAATTGTAAACATGTTGAAGTGGATTTTGAAAATTCTAGAGAGAATTTTAAAAGCTTCAACAGAATTTCAACAATTTTGAGAGGGATTTGAGAAGTTTCAATGGGAATGGGAAGAATTGGTACAAAAATTGGAAAATTTTTAAGGGACCTTGAAAAAATTTCAACTGGAATTTTAGCAATTTTTTGACGTGAAATTGTAAACATGTGGACATGGATTTTGAAAATTCTAGAGAGAATTTTAAAAGCTTCAACAGAATTTCAACAATTTTGAGAGGGATTTGAAAAGTTTCAATGGGAATGGGGAGAATTGGGACAAAAATTGGAAAATTTGTAAGGGACTTTGAAAAAATTGCAACTGGAATTTTAGCAATTTGGACGTGAAATTGTAAACATGTTGAAGTGGACTTTGAAAATTCTAGAGAGAATTGTCAAACTTTCTGTAGGATTCCAACAGTTTTGACAGGGATTTGAAAAGTTTCAATGGGAATGGGAAGAATTGGGACAAAAATTGGAAAATTTTGAAGGGACTTTGAAAAAATTTCAACTGGAATTTTAGCTATTTTTTGACGTGAAATTGTAAACATGTGGACATGGATTTTGAAAATTCTAGAGAGAATTTTAAAAGCTTCAACAGAATTTCAACAATTTTGAGAGGGATTTGAAAAGTTTCAATGGGAATGGGGAGAATTGGGACAAAAATTGGAAAATTTTTAAGGGACTTTGAAAAAATTGCAACTGGAATTTTAGCAATTTGGACGTGAAATTGTAAACATGTGGACATGGATTTTGAAAATTCTAGAGAGAAGTGTCATACTTTCAATAGTATTTCAACAGTTTTGAGAGGGATTTGAAAAGTTTCAATGGGAATGGGAAGAATTGGGACAAAAATTGGAAAATTTTTAAGGGACTTTGAAAAAATTGCAACTGGAATTTTAGCAATTTTTTGACGTGAAATTGTAAACATGTGGACATGGATTTTGAAAATTCTAGAGAGAATTTTAAAAGCTTCAAGAGAATTTCAACAATTTTGAGAGGGATTTGATAAGTTTCAATGGGAATGGGAAGAATTGGGACAAAAATTGGAAAATTTTTAAGGGACTTTGAAAAAATTTCAACTGGAATTTTAGCAATTTTTTGACGTGAAATTGTAAACATGTGGACATGGATTTTGAAAATTCTAGAGAGAATTTTAAAAGCTTCAACAGAATTTCAACAATTTTGAGAGGGATTTGAAAAGTTTCAATGGGAATGGGGAGAATTGGGACAAAAATTGGAAAATTTGTAAGGGACTTTGAAAAAATTGCAACTGGAATTTTAGCAATTTGGACGTGAAATTGTAAACATGTTGAAGTGGACTTTGAAAATTCTAGAGAGAATTGTCAAACTTTCTGTAGGATTCCAACAGTTTTGACAGGGATTTGAAAAGTTTCAATGGGAATGGGAAGAATTGGGACAAAAATTGGAAAATTTTGAAGGGACTTTGAAAAAATTTCAACTGGAATTTTAGCTATTTTTTGACGTGAAATTGTAAACATGTGGACATGGATTTTGAAAATTCTAGAGAGAATTTTAAAAGCTTCAAGAGAATTTCAGCAATTTTGAGAGGGATTTGAAAAGTTTCAATGGGAATGGGGAGAATTGGGACAAAAATTGGAAAATTTTTAAGGGACTTTGAAAAAATTGCAACTGGAATTTTAGCAATTTGGACGTGAAATTGTAAACATGTGGACATGGATTTTGAAAATTCTAGAGAGAAGTGTAATACTTTCAATAGTATTTCAACAGTTTTGAGAGGGATTTGAAAAGTTTCAATGGGAATGGGAAGAATTGGGACAAAAATTGGAAAATTTTTAAGGGACTTTGAAAAAATTTCAACTGGAATTTTAGCAATTTTGACGTGAAATTGTAAACATGTTGAAGTGGACTTTGAAAATTCTAGAGAGAAGTGTCAAACTTTCAGTAGGATTTCAACAGTTTTGAGAGGGATTTGAAAAGTTTCAATGGGAATGGGAAGAATTGGGACAAAAATTGGAAAATTTTTAAGGGACTTTAAAAAATTTCAACTGGAATTTTAGCAATTTTGACGTGAAATTGTAAACATGTTGAAGTGGATTTTGAAAATTCTAGAGAGAATTTTAAAAGCTTCAACAGAATTTCAACAATTTTGAGAGGGATTTGAGAAGTTTCAATGGGAATGGGAAGAATTGGTACAAAAATTGGAAAATTTTTAAGGGACCTTGAAAAAATTTCAACTGGAATTTTAGCAATTTTTTGACGTGAAATTGTAAACATGTGGACATGGATTTTGAAAATTCTAGAGAGAATTTTAAAAGCTTCAACAGAATTTCAACAATTTTGAGAGGGATTTGAAAAGTTTCAATGGGAATGGGGAGAATTGGGACAAAAATTGGAAAATTTGTAAGGGACTTTGAAAAAATTGCAACTGGAATTTTAGCAATTTGGACGTGAAATTGTAAACATGTTGAAGTGGACTTTGAAAATTCTAGAGAGAATTGTCAAACTTTCTGTAGGATTCCAACAGTTTTGACAGGGATTTGAAAAGTTTCAATGGGAATGGGAAGAATTGGGACAAAAATTGGAAAATTTTGAAGGGACTTTGAAAAAATTTCAACTGGAATTTTAGCTATTTTTTGACGTGAAATTGTAAACATGTGGACATGGATTTTGAAAATTCTAGAGAGAATTTTAAAATCTTCAACAGAATTTCAACAATTTTGAGAGGGATTTGAAAAGTTTCAATGGGAATGGGGAGAATTGGGACAAAAATTGGAAAATTTTTAAGGGACTTTGAAAAAATTGCAACTGGAATTTTAGCAATTTGGACGTGAAATTGTAAACATGTGGACATGGATTTTGAAAATTCTAGAGAGAAGTGTCATACTTTCAATAGTATTTCAACAGTTTTGAGAGGGATTTGAAAAGTTTCAATGGGAATGGGAAGAATTGGGACAAAAATTGGAAAATTTTTAAGGGACTTTGAAAAAATTTCAACTGGAATTTTAGCAATTTTGACGTGAAATTGTAAACATGTTGAAGTGGACTTTGAAAATTCTAGAGAGAAGTGTCAAACTTTCAGTAGGATTTCAACAGTTTTGACAGGGATTTGAAAAGTTTCAATGGGAATGGGAAGAATTGGGACAAAAATTGGAAAATTTTTAAGGGACTTTGAAAAAATTTCAACTGGAATTTTAGCTATTTTTTTACGTGAAATTGTAAACATGTTGAAGTGGATTTTGAAAATTCTAGAGAGAATTCTAAAAGCTTCAACAGAATTTCAACAATTTTGAGAGGGATTTGAGAAGTTTCAATGGGAATGGGAAGAATTGGGACAAAAATTGGAAAATTTTTAAGGGACTTTGAAAAAATTTCAACTGGAATTTTAGCAATTTTGACGTGAAATTTTAAACATGTTGAAGTGGATTTTGAAAATTCTAGAGAGAATTTTAAAAGCTTCAACAGAATTTCAACAATTTTGAGAGGGATTTGAAAAGTTTCAATGGGAATGGGGAGAATTGGGACAAAAATTGGAAAATTTGTAAGGGACTTTGAAAAAATTGCAACTGGAATTTTAGCAATTTGGACGTGAAATTGTAAACATGTTGAAGTGGACTTTGAAAATTCTAGAGAGAATTGTCAAACTTTCTGTAGGATTCCAACAGTTTTGAGAGGGATTTGAAAAGTTTCAATGGGAATGGGAAGAATTGGGACAAAAATTGGAAAATTTTGAAGGGACTTTGAAAAAATTTCAACTGGAATTTTAGCAATTTTTTTACGTGAAATTGTAAACATGTGGACATGGATTTTGAAAATTCTAGAGAGAATTTTAAAATCTTCAACAGAATTTCAACAATTTTGAGAGGGATTTGAAAAGTTTCAATGGGAATGGGGAGAATTGGGACAAAAATTGGAAAATTTTTAAGGGACTTTGAAAAAATTTCAACTGGAATTTTAGCCATTTTTTGACGTGAAATTGTAAACATGTTGAAGTGGATTTTGAAAATTCTAGAGAGAATTTTAAAAGCTTCAACAGAATTTCAACAATTTTGAGAGGGATTTGAAAAGTTTCAATGGGAATGGGAAGAATTGGGACAAAAATTGGAAAATTTTTAAGGGACTTTGAAAAAATTGCAACTGGAATTTTAGCCATTTTTTGACGTGAAATTGTAAACATGTGGACATGGATTTTGAAAATTCTAGAGAGAATTTTAAAAGCTTCAAGAGAATTTCAGCAATTTTGAGAGGGATTTGAAAAGTTTCAATGGGAATGGGAAGAATTGGGACAAAAATTGGAAAATTTTTAAGGGACTTTGAAAAAATTTCAACTGGAATTTTAGCCATTTTTTGACGTGAAATTGTAAACATGTGGACATGGATTTTGAAAACTCTAGAGAGAATTTTAAAAGCTTCAACAGAATTTCAACAATTTTGAGAGGGATTTGAAAAGTTTCAATGGGAATGGGAAGAATTGGTACAAAAATTGGAAAATTTTTAAGGGACCTTGAAAAAATTTCAGCTGGAATTTTAGCAATTTTTTGACGTGAAATTGTAAACATGTGGACGTGGATTTTAAAAATTCTAGAGAGAATTTTAAAAGCTTCAACAGAATTTCAACAATTTTGAGAGGGATTTGAGAAGTTTCAATGGGAATGGGAAGAATTGGGACAAAAATTGGAAAATTTTTAAGGGACTTTGAAAAAATTTCAACTGGAATTTTAGCCATTTTTTGACGTGAAATTGTAAACATGTGGACATGGATTTTGAAAATTCTAGAGAGAATTTTAAAAGCTTCAACAGAATTCCAACAGTTTTGAGAGGGATTTGAAAAGTTTCAATGGGAATGGGAAGAATTGGGACAAAAATTGGAAAATTTTTAAGGGACTTTGAAAAAATTTCAACTGGAATTTTAGCCATTTTTGACGTGAAATTTTAAACATGTGGACATGGATTTTGAAAATTCTAGAGAGAATTTTAAAAGCTTCAACAGAATTTCAACAATTTTGAGAGGGATTTGAAAAGTTTCAATGGGAATGGGAAGAATTGGGACAAAAATTGGAAAATTTTTAAGGAACTTTGGAAAAATTACAACTGGAATTTTAGCAATTTTTTGACGTGAAATTGTAAACATGTTGAAGTGGATTTTGAAAATTCTAGAGAGAATTTTAAAAGCTTCAACAGAATTTCAACAATTTTGAGAGGGATTTGAAAAGTTTCAATGGGAATGGGAAGAATTGGGACAAAAATTGGAAAATTTTTAAGGGACTTTGAAAAAATTCAAACTGGAATTTTAGCAATTTTTTGACGTGAAATTGTAAACATGTGGACATGGATTTTGAAAATTCTAGAGAGAATTTTAAAAGCTTCAACAGAATTTCAACAATTTTGAGAGGGATTTGATAAGTTTCAATGGGAATGGGAATAATTGGGACAAAAATTGGAAAATTTTTAAGGGACTTTGAAAAAATTTCAACTGGAATTTTAGCAATTTTTTGACGTGAAATTGTAAACATGTGGACATGGATTTTGAAAATTCTAGAGAGAATTTTAAAAGCTTCAACAGAATTTCAACAATTTTGAGAGGGATTTGAAAAGTTTCAATGGGAATGGGAAGAATTGGGACAAAAATTGGAAAATTTTTAAGGGACTTTGAAAAAATTTCAACTGGAATTTTAGCAATTTTGACCTAAAATTGTAAACATGTTGAAGTGGATTTTGAAAATTCTAGAGAGAATTTTAAAAGCTTCAACAGAATTCCAACAGTTTTGAGAGGGATTTGAAAAGTTTCAATGGGAATGGGAAGAATTGGGACAAAAATTGGAAAATTTTTAAGGGACTTTGAAAAAATTTCAACTGGAATTTTAGCAATTTTTTGACGTGAAATTGTAAACATGTGGACATGGATTTTGAAAATTCTAGAGAGAATTTTAAAAGCTTCAACAGAATTTCAACAATTTTGAGAGGGATTTGAAAAGTTTCAATGGGAATGGGAAGAATTGGGACAAAAATTGGAAAATTTTTAAGGGACTTTGGAAAAATTACAACTGGAATTTTAGCAATTTTTTGACGTGAAATTGTAAACATGTTGAAGTGGATTTTGAAAATTCTAGAGAGAATTTTAAATGCTTCAACAGAATTTCAACAATTTTGAGAGGGATTTGAGAAGTTTCAATGGTTATGGGAAGAATTGGGACAAAAATTGGAAAATTTTTAAGGGACTTTGAAAAAATTTCAGCTGGATATTTTAGCAATTTTATGACGTGAAATTGTAAACATGTGGACATGGATTTTGAAAATTCTAGAGAGAATTTTAAAAGCTTCAACAGAATTCCAACAGTTTTGAGAGAGATTTGAAAAGTTTCAATGGGAATGGGAAGTATTGGGACAAAAATTGGAAAATTTTTAAGGGACTTTGAAAAAATTTCAACTGGATATTTTAGCAATTTTATGACGTGAAATTGTAAACATGTGGACATGGATTTTGAAAATTCTAGAGAGAATTTTAAAAGCTTCAACAGAATTCCAACAGTTTTGAGAGAGATTTGAAAAGTTTCAATGGGAATGGGAAGAATTGGGACAAAAATTGGAAAATTTTTAAGGGACTTTGAAAAAATTTCAACTGGAATTTTAGCAATTTTTTGACGTGAAATTGTAAACATGTGGACATGGATTTTGAAAATTCTAGAGAGAATTTTAAAAGCTTCAACAGAATTTCAACAATTTTGAGAGGGATTTGAAAAGTTTCAATGGGAATGGGAAGAATTGGGACAAAAATTGGAAAATTTTTAAGGGACTTTGAAAAAATTTCAACTGGAATTTTAGCAATTTTGACCTAAAATTGTAAACATGTTGAAGTGGATTTTGAAAATTCTAGAGAGAATTTTAAAAGCTTCAACAGAATTCCAACAGTTTTGAGAGGGATTTGAAAAGTTTCAATGGGAATGGGAAGAATTGGGACAAAAATTGGAAAATTTTTAAGGGACTTTGAAAAAATTTCAACTGGAATTTTAGCAATTTTTTGACGTGAAATTATAAACATGTGGACATGGATTTTGAAAATTCTAGAGAGAATTTTAAAAGCTTCAACAGAATTTCAACAATTTTGAGAGGGATTTGAAAAGTTTCAATGGGAATGGGAAGAATTGGGACAAAAATTGGAAAATTTTTAAGGGACTTTGGAAAAATTACAACTGGAATTTTAGCAATTTTTTGACGTGAAATTGTAAACATGTTGAAGTGGATTTTGAAAATTCTAGAGAGAATTTTAAATGCTTCAACAGAATTTCAACAATTTTGAGAGGGATTTGAGAAGTTTCAATGGTTATGGGAAGAATTGGGACAAAAATTGGAAAATTTTTAAGGGACTTTGAAAAAATTTCAACTGGAATTTTAGCAATTTTGACGTGAAATTGTAAACATGTGGACATGGATTTTGAAAATTCTAGAGAGAATTATAAAAGATTCAACAGAATTCCAACAGTTTTGAGAGAGATTTGAAAAGTTTCAATGGGAATGGGAAGAATTGGGACAAAAATTGGAAAATTTTTAAGGGACTTTGAAAAAATTTCAACTGGAATTTTAGCCATTTTTTGACGTGAAATTGTAAACATGTGGACATGGATTTTGAAAATTCTAGAGAGAATTTTAAAAGCTTCAACAGAATTTCAACAATTTTGAGAGGGATTTGAAAAGTTTCAATGGGAATGGGAAGAATTGGGACAAAAATTGGAAAATTTTTAAGGGACTTTGAAGAAATTTCAACTGGAATTTTAGCCATTTTTTGACGTGAAATTGTAAACATGTGGACATGGATTTTGAAAATTCTAGAGAGAATTTTAAAAGCTTCAACAGAATTTCAACAATTTTGAGAGGGATTTGAAAAGTTTCAATGGGAATGGGAAGAATTGGGACAAAAATTGGAAAATTTTTAAGGGACTTTGAAAAAATTTCAACTGGAATTTTAGCAATTTTGACCTAAAATTGTAAACATGTTGAAGTGGATTTTGAAAATTCTAGAGAGAATTTTAAAAGCTTCAACAGAATTTCAACAATTTTGAGAGGGATTTGAAAAGTTTCAATGGGAATGGGAAGAATTGGGACAAAAATTGGAAAATTTTTAAGGAACTTTGGAAAAATTACAACTGGAATTTTAGCAATTTTTTGACGTGAAATTGTAAACATGTTGAAGTGGATTTTGAAAATTCTAGAGAGAATTTTAAAAGCTTCAACAGAATTTCAACAATTTTGAGAGGGATTTGAAAAGTTTCAATGGGAATGGGAAGAATTGGGACAAAAATTGGAAAATTTTTAAGGGACTTTGAAAAAATTCAAACTGGAATTTTAGCAATTTTTTGACGTGAAATTGTAAACATGTGGACATGGATTTTGAAAATTCTAGAGAGAATTTTAAAAGCTTCAACAGAATTTCAACAGTTTTGAGAGGGATTTGATAAGTTTCAATGGGAATGGGAAGAATTGGGACAAAAATTGGAAAATTTTTAAGGGACTTTGAAAAAATTGCAACTGGAATTTTAGCAATTTTTTGACGTGAAATTGTAAACATGTGGACATGGATTTTGAAAATTCTAGAGAGAATTTTAAAAGCTTCAACAGAATTTCAACAATTTTGAGAGGGATTTGAGAAGTTTCAATGGGAATGGGAAGAATTGGGACAAAAATTGGAAAATTTTTAAGGGACTTTGAAAAAATTTCAGCTAGATATTTTAGCAATTTTATGACGTGAAATTGTAAACATGTGGACATGGATTTTGAAAATTCTAGAGAGAATTTTAAAAGCTTCAACAGAATTCCAACAGTTTTGAGAGAGATTTGAAAAGTTTCAATGGGAATGGGAAGTATTGGGACAAAAATTGGAAAATTTTTAAGGGACTTTGAAAAAATTTCAACTGGATATTTTAGCAATTTTATGACGTGAAATTGTAAACATGTGGACATGGATTTTGAAAATTCTAGAGAGAATTTTAAAAGCTTCAACAGAATTCCAACAGTTTTGAGAGAGATTTGAAAAGTTTCAATGGGAATGGGAAGAATTGGGACAAAAATTGGAAAATTTTTAAGGGACTTTGAAAAAATTTCAACTGGAATTTTAGCAATTTTTTGACGTGAAATTGTAAACATGTGGACATGGATTTTGAAAATTCTAGAGAGAATTTTAAAAGCTTCAACAGAATTTCAACAATTTTGAGAGGGATTTGAAAAGTTTCAATGGGAATGGGAAGAATTGGGACAAAAATTGGAAAATTTTTAAGGGACTTTGAAAAAATTTCAACTGGAATTTTAGCAATTTTGACCTAAAATTGTAAACATGTTGAAGTGGATTTTGAAAATTCTAGAGAGAATTTTAAAAGCTTCAACAGAATTCCAACAGTTTTGAGAGGGATTTGAAAAGTTTCAATGGGAATGGGAAGAATTGGGACAAAAATTGGAAAATTTTTAAGGGACTTTGAAAAAATTTCAACTGGAATTTTAGCAATTTTTTGACGTGAAATTGTAAACATGTGGACATGGATTTTGAAAATTCTAGAGAGAATTTTAAAAGCTTCAACAGAATTTCAACAATTTTGAGAGGGATTTGAAAAGTTTCAATGGGAATGGGAAGAATTGGGACAAAAATTGGAAAATTTTTAAGGGACTTTGGAAAAATTACAACTGGAATTTTAGCAATTTTTTGACGTGAAATTGTAAACATGTTGAAGTGGATTTTGAAAATTCTAGAGAGAATTTTAAATGCTTCAACAGAATTTCAACAATTTTGAGAGGGATTTGAGAAGTTTCAATGGTTATGGGAAGAATTGGGACAAAAATTGGAAAATTTTTAAGGGACTTTGAAAAAATTTCAGCTGGATATTTTAGCAATTTTATGACGTGAAATTGTAAACATGTGGACATGGATTTTGAAAATTCTAGAGAGAATTTTAAAAGCTTCAACAGAATTCCAACAGTTTTGAGAGAGATTTGAAAAGTTTCAATGGGAATGGGAAGTATTGGGACAAAAATTGGAAAATTTTTAAGGGACTTTGAAAAAATTTCAACTGGATATTTTAGCAATTTTATGACGTGAAATTGTAAACATGTGGACATGGATTTTGAAAATTCTAGAGAGAATTTTAAAAGCTTCAACAGAATTCCAACAGTTTTGAGAGAGATTTGAAAAGTTTCAATGGGAATGGGAAGAATTGGGACAAAAATTGGAAAATTTTTAAGGGACTTTGAAAAAATTTCAACTGGAATTTTAGCAATTTTTTGACGTGAAATTGTAAACATGTGGACATGGATTTTGAAAATTCTAGAGAGAATTTTAAAAGCTTCAACAGAATTTCAACAATTTTGAGAGGGATTTGAAAAGTTTCAATGGGAATGGGAAGAATTGGGACAAAAATTGGAAAATTTTTAAGGGACTTTGAAAAAATTTCAACTGGAATTTTAGCAATTTTGACCTAAAATTGTAAACATGTGGACATGGATTTTGAAAATTCTAGAGAGAATTTTAAAAGCTTCAACAGAATTCCAACAGTTTTGAGAGGGATTTGAAAAGTTTCAATGGGAATGGGAAGAATTGGGACAAAAATTGGAAAATTTTTAAGGGACTTTGAAAAAATTTCAACTGGAATTTTAGCAATTTTTTGACGTGAAATTGTAAACATGTGGACATGGATTTTGAAAATTCTAGAGAGAATTTTAAAAGCTTCAACAGAATTTCAACAATTTTGAGAGGGATTTGAAAAGTTTCAATGGGAATGGGAAGAATTGGGACAAAAATTGGAAAATTTTTAAGGGACTTTGGAAAAATTACAACTGGAATTTTAGCAATTTTTTGACGTGAAATTGTAAACATGTTGAAGTGGATTTTGAAAATTCTAGAGAGAATTTTAAATGCTTCAACAGAATTTCAACAATTTTGAGAGGGATTTGAGAAGTTTCAATGGTTATGGGAAGAATTGGGACAAAAATTGGAAAATTTTTAAGGGACTTTGAAAAAATTTCAACTGGAATTTTAGCAATTTTGACGTGAAATTGTAAACATGTGGACATGGATTTTGAAAATTCTAGAGAGAATTATAAAAGATTCAACAGAATTGCAACAGTTTTGAGAGAGATTTGAAAAGTTTCAATGGGAATGGGAAGAATTGGGACAAAAATTGGAAAATTTTTAAGGGACTTTGAAAAAATTTCAACTGGAATTTTAGCAATTTTTTGACGTGAAATTGTAAACATGTGGACATGGATTTTGAAAATTCTAGAGAGAATTTTAAAAGCTTCAACAGAATTTCAACAATTTTGAGAGGGATTTGAAAAGTTTCAATGGGAATGGGAAGAATTGGGACAAAAATTGGAAAATTTTTAAGGGACTTTGAAAAAATTGCAACTGGAATTTTAGCAATTTTTTGACGTGAAATTTTAAACATGTTGAAGTGGATTTTGGAAATTCTAGAGAGAATTTTAAAAGCTTCAACAGAATTTCAACAATTTTGAGAGAGATTTGAAAAGTTTCAATGGGAATGGGAAGAATTGGGACAAAAATTGGAAAATTTTTAAGGGACTTTGAAAAAATTTCAACTGGAATTTTAGCCATTTTTTGACGTGAAATTGTAAACATGTGGACATGGATTTTGAAAATTCTAGAGAGAATTTTAAAAGCTTCAACAGAATTCCAACAGTTTTGAGAGGGATTTGAAAAGTTTCAATGGGAATGGGAAGAATTGGGACAAAAATTGGAAAATTTTTAAGGGACTTTGGAAAAACTACAACTGGAATTTTAGCAATTTTTTGACGTGAAATTGTAAACATGTTGAAGTGGATTTTGAAAATTCTAGAGAGAATTTTAAATGCTTCAACAGAATTTCAACAATTTTGAGAGGGATTTGAGAAGTTTCAATGGTTATGGGAAGAATTGGGACAAAAATTGGAAAATTTTTAAGGGACTTTGAAAAAATTTCAACTGGAATTTTAGCAATTTTGACGTGAAATTGTAAACATGTGGACATGGATTTTGAAAATTCTAGAGAGAATTATAAAAGATTCAACAGAATTCCAACAATTTTGAGAGAGATTTGAAAAGTTTCAATGGGAATGGGAAGAATTGGGACAAAAATTGGAAAATTTTTAAGGGACTTTGAAAAAATTTCAACTGGAATTTTAGCCATTTTTTGACGTGAAATTGTAAACATGTGGACATGGATTTTGAAAATTCTAGAGAGAATTTTAAAAGCTTCAACAGAATTTCAACAATTTTGAGAGGGATTTGAAAAGTTTCAATGGGAATGGGAAGAATTGGGACAAAAATTGGAAAATTTTTAAGGGACTTTGAAGAAATTGCAACTGGAATTTTAGCCATTTTTTGACGTGAAATTGTAAACATGTGGACATGGATTTTGAAAATTCTAGAGAGAATTTTAAAAGCTTCAACAGAATTTCAACAATTTTGAGAGGGATTTGAAAAGTTTCAATGGGAATGGGAAGAATTGGGACAAAAATTGGAAAATTTTTAAGGGACTTTGAAAAAATTGCAACTGGAATTTTAGCAATTTTTTGACGTGAAATTGTAAACATGTTGAAGTGGATTTTGAAAATTCTAGAGAGAATTTTAAAAGCTTCAACAGAATTTCAACAATTTTGAGAGAGATTTGAAAAGTTTCAATGGGAATGGGAAGAATTGGGACAAAAATTGGAAAATTTTTAAGGGACTTTGAAAAAATTTCAACTGGAATTTTAGCCATTTTTTGACGTGAAATTGTAAACATGTGGACATGGATTTTGAAAATTCTAGAGAGAATTTTAAAAGCTTCAACAGAATTTCAACAATTTTGAGAGGGATTTGAAAAGTTTCAATGGGAATGGGAAGAATTGGGACAAAAATTGGAAAATTTTTAAGGGACTTTGAAAAAATTTCAACTGGAATTTTAGCAATTTTTTGACGTGAAATTGTAAACATGTTGAAGTGGATTTTGAAAATTCTAGAGAGAATTTTAAAAGCTTCAACAGAATTTCAACAATTTTGAGAGGGATTTGAAAAGTTTCAATGGGAATGGGAAGAATTGGGACAAAAATTGGAAATTTTTTAAGGGACTTTGTAGAAATTTCAACTGGAATTTTAACAATTTTTTTACGTGAAATTGTAAACATGTGGACATGGATTTTGAAAATTCTAGAGAGAATTTTAAAAGCTTCAAGAGAATTTCAACAATTTTGAGAGGGATTTGAAAAGTTTCAATGGGAATGGGAAGAATTGGGACAAAAATTGGAAAATTTTTAAGGGACTTTAAAAAAATTGCAACTGGAATTTTAGCAATTTTTTGACGTGAAATTGTAAACATGTGGACATGGATTTTGAAAATTCTAGAGAGAATTTTAAAAGCTTCAAGAGAATTTCAACAATTTTGAGAGGGATTTGATAAGTTTCAATGGGAATGGGAAGAATTGGGACAAAAATTGGAAAATTTTTAAGGGACTTTGAAAAAATTTCAACTGGAATTTTAGCCATTTTTTGACGTGAAATTGTAAACATGTGGACATGGATTTTGAAAATTCTAGAGAGAATTTTAAAAGCTTCAACAGAATTTCAACAATTTTGAGAGAGATTTGAAAAGTTTCAATGGGAATGGGAAGAATTGGGACAAAAATTGGAAAATTTTTAAGGGACTTTGAAAAAATTTCAACTGGAATTTTAGCCATTTTTTGACGTGAAATTGTAAACATGTGGACATGGATTTTGAAAATTCTAGAGAGAATTTTAAAAGCTTCATCAGAATTTCAACAATTTTGAGAGGGATTTGAAAAGTTTCAATGGGAATGGGAAGAATTGGGACAAAAATTGGAAAATTTTTAAGGGACTTTGAAAAAATTTCAACTGGAATTTTAGCAATTTTGACCTAAAATTGTAAACATGTTGAAGTGGATTTTGAAAATTCTAGAGAGAATTTTAAAAGCTTCAAAAGAATTTCAACAATTTTGAGAGGGATTTGAAAAGTTTCAATGGGAATGGGAAGAATTGGGACAAAAATTGGAAATTTTTTAAGGGACTTTGAAGAAATTTCAACTGGAATTTTAGCAATTTTTTTACGTGAAATTGTAAACATGTGGACATGGATTTTGAAAATTCTAGAGAGAATTTTAAAAGCTTCAACAGAATTTCAACAATTTTGAGAGGGATTTGAAAAGTTTCAATGGGAATGGGAAGAATTGGGACAAAAATTGGAAAATTTTTAAGGGACTTTAAAAAAATTGCAACTGGAATTTTAGCAATTCTTTGACGTGAAATTGTAAACATGTGGACATGGATTTTGAAAATTCTAGAGAGAATTTTAAAAGCTTCAATAGAATTTCAACAATTTTGAGAGGGATTTTAAAAGTTTCAATGGGAATGGGAAGAATTGGGACAAAAATTGGAAAATTTTTCAGGGACTTTGAAAAAATTTCAACTGGAATTTTAGCAATTTTTTGACGTGAAATTGTAAACATGTGGACATGGATTTTGAAAATTCTAGAGAGAATTTTAAAAGCTTCAACAGAATTCCAACACTTTTGAGAGAGATTTGAAAAGTTTCAATGGGAATGGGAAGAATTGGGACAAAAATTGGAAAATTTGTAAGGGACTTTGAAAAAATTTCAACTGGAATTTTAGCAATTTTTTGACGTGAAATTGTAAACATGTGGACATGGATTTTGAAAATTCTAGAGAGAATTTTAAAAGCTTCAACAGAATTTCAACAATTTTGAGAGGGATTTGAGAAGTTTCAATGGGAATGGGAAGAATTGGGACAAAAATTGGAAAATTTTTAGGGGACTTTAAAAAAATTTCAACTGGAATTTTAGCAATTTTGACCTAAAATTGTAAACATGTTGAAGTGGATTTTGAAAATTCTAGAGAGAATTTTAAAAGCTTCAACAGAATTTCAACAATTTTGAGAGGGATTTGAAAAGTTTCAATGGGAATGGGAAGAATTGGGACAAAAATTGGAAATTTTTAAGGGACTTTGAAGAAATTTCAACTGGAATTTTAGCAATATTTTACGTGAAATTGTAAACATGTGGACATGGATTTTGAAAATTCTAGAGAGAATTTTAAAAGCTTCAACAGAATTTCAACAATTTTGAGAGGGATTTGAAAAGTTTCAATGGGAATGGGAAGAATTGGGACAAAAATTGGAAATTTTTTAAGGGACTTTGAAGAAATTTCAACTGGAATTTTAGCAATATTTTACGTGAAATTGTAAACATGTGGACATGGATTTTGAAAATTCTAGAGAGAATTTTAAAAGCTTCAACAGAATTCCAACAGTTTTGAGAGGGATTTGAAAAGTTTCAATGGGAATGGGAAGAATTGGGACAAAAATTGGAAAATTTTTAAGGGACTTTGAAAAAATTTCAACTGGAATTTTAGCCATTTTTTGACGTGAAATTGTAAACATGTGGACATGGATTTTGAAAATTCTAGAGAGAATTTTAAAAGCTTCAACAGAATTTCAACAATTTTGAGAGGGATTTGAAAAGTTTCAATGGGAATGGGAAGAATTGGGACAAATATAGGAAAATTTTTAAGGGACTTTGAAAAAATTTCAACTGGAATTTTAGCCATTTTTTGACGTGAAATTGTAAACATGTGGACATGGATTTTGAAAATTCTAGAGAGAATTTTAAAAGCTTCAACAGAATTCCAACAGTTTTGAGAGGGATTTGAAAAGTTTCAATGGGAATGGGAAGAATTGGGACAAAAATTGGAAAATTTTTAAGGGACTTTGAAAAAATTTCAACTGGAATTTTAGCAATTTTTTGACGTGAAATTGTAAACATGTGGACATGGATTTTGAAAATTCTAGAGAGAATTTTAAAAGCTTCAAGAGAATTTCAACAATTTTGAGAGGGATTTGAGAAGTTTCAATGGGAATGGGAAGAATTGGGACAAAAATTGGAAAATTTTTAAGGGACTTTAAAAAAATTTCAACTGGAATTTTAGCAATTTTGACCTAAAATTGTAAACATGTTGAAGTGGATTTTGAAAATTCTAGAGAGAATTTTAAAAGCTTCAACAGAATTTCAACAATTTTGAGAGGGATTTGAAAAGTTTCAATGGGAATGGGAAGCATTGGGACAAAAATTGGAAATTTTTTAAGGGACTTTGAAGAAATTTCAACTGGAATTTTAGCAATTTTTTGACGTGAAATTGTAAACATGTGGACATGGATTTTGAAAATTCTAGAGAGAATTTTAAAAGCTTCAACAGAATTTCAACAATTTTGAGAGGGATTTGAAAAGTTTCAATGGGAATGGGAAGAATTGGGACAAAAATTGGAAAATTTTTAAGGGACTTTGAAAAAATTGCAACTGGAATTTTAGCAATTTTTTGACGTGAAATTGTAAACATGTGGACATGGATTTTGAAAATTCTAGAGAGAATTTTAAAAGCTTCAATAGAATTTCAACAATTTTGAGAGGGATTTGATAAGTTTCAATGGGAATGGGAAGAATTGGGACAAAAATTGGAAAATTTTTAAGGGACTTTGAAAAAATTTCAACTGGAATTTTAGCCATTTTTTGACGTGAAATTGTAAACATGTGGACATGGATTTTGAAAATTCTAGAGAGAATTTTAAAAGCTTCAACAGAATTTCAACAATTTTGAGAGGGATTTGAAAAGTTTCAATGGGAATGGGAAGAATTGGGACAAAAATTGGAAAATTTTTAAGGGACTTTGAAAAAATTTCAACTGGAATTTTAGCCATTTTTTGACGTGAAATTGTAAACATGTGGACATGGATTTTGAAAATTCTAGAGAGAATTTTAAAAGCTTCAACAGAATTCCAACAGTTTTGAGAGGGATTTGAAAAGTTTCAATGGGAATGGGAAGAATTGGGACAAAAATTGGAAAATTTTTAAGGGACTTTGGAAAAATTACAACTGGAATTTTAGCAATTTTTTGACGTGAAATTGTAAACATGTTGAAGTGGATTTTGAAAATTCTAGAGAGAATTTTAAATGCTTCAACAGAATTTCAACAATTTTGAGAGGGATTTGAGAAGTTTCAATGGTTATGGGAAGAATTGGGACAAAAATTGGAAAATTTTTAAGGGACTTTGAAAAAATTTCAACTGGAATTTTAGCAATTTTGACGTGAAATTGTAAACATGTGGACATGGATTTTGAAAATTCTAGAGAGAATTTTAAAAGCTTCAACAGAATTCCAACAGTTTTGAGAGAGATTTGAAAAGTTTCAATGGGAATGGGAAGAATTGGGACAAAAATTGGAAAATTTTTAAGGGACTTTGAAAAAATTTCAACTGGAATTTTAGCCATTTTTTGACGTGAAATTGTAAACATGTGGACATGGATTTTGAAAATTCTAGAGAGAATTTTAAAAGCTTCAACAGAATTTCAACAATTTTGAGAGGGATTTGAAAAGTTTCAATGGGAATGGGAAGAATTGGGACAAAAATTGGAAAATTTTTAAGGGACTTTGAAGAAATTGCAACTGGAATTTTAGCCATTTTTTGACGTGAAATTGTAAACATGTGGACATGGATTTTGAAAATTCTAGAGAGAATTTTAAAAGCTTCAACAGAATTTCAACAATTTTGAGAGGGATTTGAAAAGTTTCAATGGGAATGGGAAGAATTGGGACAAAAATTGGAAAATTTTTAAGGGACTTTGAAAAAATTGCAACTGGAATTTTAGCAATTTTTTGACGTGAAATTGTAAACATGTTGAAGTGGATTTTGAAAATTCTAGAGAGAATTTTAAAAGCTTCAACAGAATTTCAACAATTTTGAGAGAGATTTGAAAAGTTTTAATGGGAATGGGAAGAATTGGGACAAAAATTGGAAAATTTTTAAGGGACTTTGAAAAAATTTCAACTGGAATTTTAGCCATTTTTTGACGTGAAATTGTAAACATGTGGACATGGATTTTGAAAATTCTAGAGAGAATTTTAAAAGCTTCAACAGAATTTCAACAATTTTGAGAGGGATTTGAAAAGTTTCAATGGGAATGGGAAGAATTGGGACAAAAATTGGAAAATTTTTAAGGGACTTTGAAAAAATTTCAACTGGAATTTTAGCAATTTTTTGACGTGAAATTGTAAACATGTTGAAGTGGATTTTGAAAATTCTAGAGAGAATTTTAAAAGCTTCAACAGAATTTCAACAATTTTGAGAGGGATTTGAAAAGTTTCAATGGGAATGGGAAGAATTGGGACAAAAATTGGAAATTTTTTAAGGGACTTTGTAGAAATTTCAACTGGAATTTTAACAATTTTTTTACGTGAAATTGTAAACATGTGGACATGGATTTTGAAAATTCTAGAGAGAATTTTAAAAGCTTCAACAGAATTTCAACAATTTTGAGAGGGATTTGAAAAGTTTCAATGGGAATGGGAAGAATTGGGACAAAAATTGGAAAATTTTTAAGGGACTTTAAAAAAATTGCAACTGGAATTTTAGCAATTTTTTGACGTGAAATTGTAAACATGTGGACATGGATTTTGAAAATTCTAGAGAGAATTTTAAAAGCTTCAACAGAATTTCAACAATTTTGAGAGGGATTTGATAAGTTTCAATGGGAATGGGAAGAATTGGGACAAAAATTGGAAAATTTTTAAGGGACTTTGAAAAAATTTCAACTGGAATTTTAGCCATTTTTTGACGTGAAATTGTAAACATGTGGACATGGATTTTGAAAATTCTAGAGAGAATTTTAAAAGCTTCAACAGAATTTCAACAATTTTGAGAGAGATTTGAAAAGTTTCAATGGGAATGGGAAGAATTGGGACAAAAATGGGAAAATTTTTAAGGGACTTTGAAAAAATTTCAACTGGAATTTTAGCCATTTTTTGACGTGAAATTGTAAACATGTGGACATGGATTTTGAAAATTCTAGAGAGAATTTTAAAAGCTTCAACAGAATTTCAACAATTTTGAGAGGGATTTGAAAAGTTTCAATGGGAATGGGAAGAATTGGGACAAAAATTGGAAAATTTTTAAGGGACTTTGAAAAAATTTCAACTGGAATTTTAGCAATTTTGACCTAAAATTGTAAACATGTTGAAGTGGATTTTGAAAATTCTAGAGAGAATTTTAAAAGCTTCAAAAGAATTTCAACAATTTTGAGAGGGATTTGAAAAGTTTCAATGGGAATGGGAAGAATTGGGACAAAAATTGGAAATTTTTTAAGGGACTTTGAAGAAATTTCAACTGGAATTTTAGCAATTTTTTTACGTGAAATTGTAAACATGTGGACATGGATTTTGAAAATTCTAGAGAGAATTTTAAAAGCTTCAACAGAATTTCAACAATTTTGAGAGGGATTTGAAAAGTTTCAATGGGAATGGGAAGAATTGGGACAAAAATTGGAAAATTTTTAAGGGACTTTAAAAAAATTGCAACTGGAATTTTAGCAATTTTTTGACGTGAAATTGTAAACATGTGGACATGGATTTTGAAAATTCTAGAGAGAATTTTAAAAGCTTCAATAGAATTTCAACAATTTTGAGAGGGATTTGAAAAGTTTCAATGGGAATGGGAAGAATTGGGACAAAAATTGGAAAATTTTTCAGGGACTTTGAAAAAATTTCAACTGGAATTTTAGCCATTTTTTGACGTGAAATTGTAAACATGTGGACATGGATTTTGAAAATTCTAGAGAGAATTTTAAAAGCTTCAACAGAATTTCAACAATTTTGAGAGGGATTTGAAAAGTTTCAATGGGAATGGGAAGAATTGGGACAAAAATTGGAAATTTTTTAAGGGACTTTGAAGAAATTTCAACTGGAATTTTAGCAATTTTTTGACGTGAAATTGTAAACATGTGGACATGGATTTTGAAAATTCTAGAGAGAATTTTAAAAGCTTCAACAGAATTTCAACAATTTTGAGAGGGATTTGAAAAGTTTCAATGGGAATGGGAAGAATTGGGACAAAAATTGGAAAATTTTTAAGGGACTTTGAAAAAATTGCAACTGGAATTTTAGCCATTTTTTGACGTGAAATTGTAAACATGTGGACATGGATTTTGAAAATTCTAGAGAGAATTTTAAAAGCTTCAACAGAATTTCAACAATTTTGAGAGGGATTTGATAAGTTTCAATGGGAATGGGAAGAATTGGGACAAAAATTGGAAAATTTTTAAGGGACTTTGAAAAAATTTCAACTGGAATTTTAGCCATTTTTTGACGTGAAATTGTAAACATGTGGACATGGATTTTGAAAATTCTAGAGAGAATTTTAAAAGCTTCAACAGAATTTCAACAATTTTGAGAGGGATTTGAGAAGTTTCAATGGGAATGGGAAGAATTGGGACAAAAATTGGAAAATTTTTAAGGGACTTTGAAAAAATTTCAACTGGAATTTTAGCAATTTTGACCTAAAATTGTAAACATGTTGAAGTGGATTTTGAAAATTCTAGAGAGAATTTTAAAAGCTTCAACAGAATTTCAACAATTTTGAGAGGGATTTGAAAAGTTTCAATGGGAATGGGAAGAATTGGGACAAAAATTGGAAAATTTTTAAGGGACTTTGAAAAAATTCAAACTGGAATTTTAGCAATTTTTTGACGTGAAATTGTAAACATGTGGACATGGATTTTGAAAATTCTAGAGAGAATTTTAAAAGCTTCAAGAGAATTTCAACAATTTTGAGAGGGATTTGAGAAGTTTCAATGGGAATGGGAAGAATTGGGACAAAAATTGGAAAATTTTTAAGGGACTTTGAAAAAATTTCAACTGGAATTTTAGCCATTTTTTGACGTGAAATTGTAAACATGTTGAAGTGGATTTTGAAAATTCTAGAGAGAATTTTAAAAGCTTCAACAGAATTTCAACAATTTTGAGAGGGATTTGAAAAGTTTCAATGGGAATGGGAAGAATTGGGACAAAAATTGGAAAATTTTTAAGGAACTTTGAAAAAATTGCAACTGGAATTTTAGCCATTTTTTGACGTGAAATTGTAAACATGTGGACATGGATTTTGAAAATTCTAGAGAGAATTTTAAAAGCTTCAAGAGAATTTCAACAATTTTGAGAGGGATTTGAAAAGTTTCAATGGGAATGGGAAGAATTGGGACAAAAATTGGAAAATTTTTAAGGGACTTTGAAAAAATTTCAACTGGAATTTTAGCAATTTTTTGACGTGAAATTGTAAACATGTGGACATGGATTTTGAAAAGTCTAGAGAGAATTTTAAAAGCTTCAACAGAATTTCAACAATTTTGAGAGGGATTTGAAAAGTTTCAATGGGAATGGGAAGAATTGGTACAAAAATTGGAAAATTTTTAAGGGACCTTGAAAAAATTTCAGCTGGAATTTTAGCAATTTTTTGACGTGAAATTGTAAACATGTGGACGTGGATTTTAAAAATTCTAGAGAGAATTTTAAAAGCTTCAACAGAATTTCAACAATTTTGAGAGGGATTTGAGAAGTTTCAATGGGAATGGGAAGAATTGGGACAAAAATTGGAAAATTTTTAAGGGACTTTGAAAAAATTTCAACTGGAATTTTAGCCATTTTTTGACGTGAAATTGTAAACATGTGGACATGGATTTTGAAAATTCTAGAGAGAATTTTAAAAGCTTCAACAGAATTCCAACAGTTTTGAGAGGGATTTGAAAAGTTTCAATGGGAATGGGAAGAATTGGGACAAAAATTGGAAAATTTTTAAGGGACTTTGAAAAAATTTCAACTGGAATTTTAGCCATTTTTGACGTGAAATTGTAAACATGTGGACATGGATTTTGAAAATTCTAGAGAGAATTTTAAAAGCTTCAACAGAATTTCAACAATTTTGAGAGGGATTTGAAAAGTTTCAATGGGAATGGGAAGAATTGGGACAAAAATTGGAAAATTTTTAAGGAACTTTGGAAAAATTACAACTGGAATTTTAGCAATTTTTTGACGTGAAATTGTAAACATGTTGAAGTGGATTTTGAAAATTCTAGAGAGAATTTTAAAAGCTTCAACAGAATTTCAACAATTTTGAGAGGGATTTGAAAAGTTTCAATGGGAATGGGAAGAATTGGGACAAAAATTGGAAAATTTTGAAGGGACCTTGAAAAAATTCAAACTGGAATTTTAGCAATTTTTTGACGTGAAATTGTAAACATGTGGACATGGATTTTGAAAATTCTAGAGAGAATTTTAAAAGCTTCAACAGAATTTCAACAATTTTGAGAGGGATTTGATAAGTTTCAATGGGAATGGGAAGAATTGGGACAAAAATTGGAAAATTTTGAAGGGACTTTGAAAAAATTCAAACTGGAATTTTAGCAATTTTTTGACGTGAAATTGTAAACATGTGGACATGGATTTTGAAAATTCTAGAGAGAATTTTAAAAGCTTCAACAGAATTTCAACAATTTTGAGAGGGATTTGAGAAGTTTCAATGGGAATGGGAAGAATTGGGACAAAAATTGGAAAATTTTTAAGGGACTTTGAAAAATTTTCAGCTGGATATTTTAGCAATTTTATGACGTGAAATTGTAAACATGTGGACATGGATTTTGAAAATTCTAGAGAGAATTTTAAAAGCTTCAACAGAATTCCAACAGTTTTGAGAGAGATTTGAAAAGTTTCAATGGGAATGGGAAGTATTGGGACAAAAATTGGAAAATTTTTAAGGGACTTTGAAAAAATTTCAACTGGATATTTTAGCAATTTTATGACGTGAAATTGTAAACATGTGGACATGGATTTTGAAAATTCTAGAGAGAATTTTAAAAGCTTCAACAGAATTCCAACAGTTTTGAGAGAGATTTGAAAAGTTTCAATGGGAATGGGAAGAATTGGGACAAAAATTGGAAAATTTTGAAGGGACTTTGAAAAAATTTCAACTGGAATTTTAGCCATTTTTTGACGTGAAATTGTAAACATGTGGACATGGATTTTGAAAATTCTAGAGAGAATTTTAAAAGCTTCAACAGAATTTCAACAATTTTGAGAGGGATTTGAAAAGTTTCAATGGGAATGGGAAGAATTGGGACAAAAATTGGAAAATTTTTAAGGGACTTTGAAAAAATTTCAACTGGAATTTTAGCCATTTTGACCTAAAATTGTAAACATGTTGAAGTGGATTTTGAAAATTCTAGAGAGAATTTTAAAAGCTTCAACAGAATTCCAACAGTTTTGAGAGGGATTTGAAAAGTTTCAATGGGAATGGGAAGAATTGGGACAAAAATTGGAAAATTTTTAAGGGACTTTGAAAAAATTTCAACTGGAATTTTAGCAATTTTTTGACGTGAAATTGTAAACATGTGGACATGGATTTTGAAAATTCTAGAGAGAATTTTAAAAGCTTCAACAGAATTTCAACAATTTTGAGAGGGATTTGAAAAGTTTCAATGGGAATGGGAAGAATTGGGACAAAAATTGGAAAATTTTTAAGGGACTTTGGAAAAATTACAACTGGAATTTTAGCAATTTTTTGACGTGAAATTGTAAACATGTTGAAGTGGATTTTGACAATTCTAGAGAGAATTTTAAATGCTTCAACAGAATTTCAACAATTTTGAGAGGGATTTGAAAAGTTTCAATGGTTATGGGAAGAATTGGGACAAAAATTGGAAAATTTTTAAGGGACTTTGAAAAAATTTCAACTGGAATTTTAGCAATTTTGACGTGAAATTGTAAACATGTGGACATGGATTTTGAAAATTCTAGAGAGAATTTTAAAAGCTTCAACAGAATTTCCACAGTTTTGAGAGGGATTTGAAAAGTTTCAATGGGAATGGGAAGAATTGGGACAAAAATTGGAAATTTTTTAAGGGACTTTGAAAAAATTTCAACTGGAATTTTAGCCATTTTTTTACGTGAAATTGTAAACATGTAGACGTGGACTTTGAAAATTCTAGAGAGAATTTTAAAATCTTCAACAGAATTTCAACAATTTTGAGAGGGATTTGAAAAGTTTCAATGGGAATGGGAAGAATTGGGACAAAAATTGGAAAATTTTTAAGGGACTTTGAAAAAATTTCAACTGGAATTTTAGCCATTTTTTGACGTGAAATTGTAAACATGTGGACATGGATTTTGAAAATTCTAGAGAGAATTTTAAAAGCTTCAACAGAATTTCAACAATTTTGAGAGGGATTTGAAAAGTTTCAATGGGAATGGGAAGAATTGGGACAAAAATTGGAAAATTTTTAAGGGACTTTGAAAAAATTTCAACTGGAATTTTAGCAATTTTTTGACGTGAAATTGTAAACATGTGGACATGGATTTTGAAAATCCTAGAGAGAATTTTAAAAGCTTCAACAGAATTTCAACAATTTTGAGAGGGATTTGAAAAGTTTCAATGGGAATGGGAAGAATTGGGACAAAAATTGGAAAATTTTTAAGGGACTTTGAAAAAATTTCAACTGGAATTTTAGCCATTTTTTGACGTGAAATTGTAAACATGTGGACATGGATTTTGAAAATTCTAGAGAGAATTTTAAAAGCTTCAACAGAATTTCAACAATTTTGAGAGGGATTTGAAAAGTTTCAATGGGAATGGGAAGAATTGGGACAAAAATGGGAAAATTTTTAAGGGACTTTGAAAAAATTTCAACTGGAATTTTAGCAATTTTTTGACGTGAAATCGTAAACATGTGGACATGGATTTTGAAAATCCTAGAGAGAATTTTAAAAGCTTCAACAGAATTTCAACAATTTTGAGAGGGATTTGAAAAGTTTCAATGGGAATGGGAAGAATTGGGACAAAAATTGGAAAATTTTTAAGGGACTTTGAAAAAATTTCAACTGGAATTTTAGCCATTTTTTGACGTGAAATTGTAAACATGTGGACATGGATTTTGAAAACTCTAGAGAGAATTTTAAAAGCTTCAACAGAATTTCAACAATTTTGAGAGGGATTTGAAAAGTTTCAATGGGAATGGGAAGAATTGGGACAAAAATTGGAAAATTTTTAAGGGACTTTGAAAAAATTTCCACTGGAATTTTAGCAATTTTTTGACGTGAAATTGTAAACATGTAGACGTGGACTTTGAAAATTCTAGAGAGAATTTTAAAAGCTTCAACAGAATTTCAACAATTTTGAGAGGGATTTGAAAAGTTTCAATGGGAATGGGAAGAATTGGGACAAAAATTGGAAAATTTTTAAGGGACTTTGAAAAAATTTCAACTGGAATTTTAGCAATTTTTTGACGTGAAATTGTAAACATGTGGACATGGATTTTGAAAATTCTAGAGAGAATTTTAAAAGCTTCAACAGAATTTCAACAGTTTTGAGAGGGATTTGAGAAGTTTCAATGGGAATGGGAAGAATTGGGACAAAAATTGGAAAATTTTTAAGGGACTTTGAAAAAATTTAAACTGGAATTTTAGCCATTTTTTGACGTGAAATTGTAAACATGTGGACATGGATTTTGAAAATTCTAGAGAGAATTTTAAAAGCTTCAACAGAATTTCAACACTTTTGAGAGGGATTTGAAAAGTTTCAATGGGAATGGGAAGAATTGGGACAAAAATTGGAAAATTTTTAAGGGACTTTGAAAAAATTGCAACTGGAATTTTAGCAATTTTTTGACGTGAAATTGTAAACATGTGGACATGGATTTTGAAAAGTCTAGAGAGAATTTTAAAAGCTTCAACAGAATTTCAACAATTTTGAGAGGGATTTGAAAAGTTTCAATGGGAATGGGAAGAATTGGGACAAAAATTGGAAAATTTTTAAGGGACCTTGAAAAAATTTCAGCTGGAATTTTAGCAATTTTTTGACGTGAAATTGTAAACATGTGGACGTGGATTTTAAAAATTCTAGAGAGAATTTTAAAAGCTTCAACAGAATTTCAACAATTTTGAGAGGGATTTGAGAAGTTTCAATGGGAATGGGAAGAATTGGGACAAAAATTGGAAAATTTTTAAGGGACTTTGAAAAAATTTCAACTGGAATTTTAGCCATTTTTTGACGTGAAATTGTAAACATGTGGACATGGATTTTGAAAATTCTAGAGAGAATTTTAAAAGCTTCAACAGAATTCCAACAGTTTTGAGAGGGATTTGAAAAGTTTCAATGGGAATGGGAAGAATTGGGACAAAAATTGGAAAATTTTTAAGGGACTTTGAAAAAATTTCAACTGGAATTTTAGCCATTTTTGACGTGAAATTGTAAACATGTGGACATGGATTTTGAAAATTCTAGAGAGAATTTTAAAAGCTTCAACAGAATTTCAACAATTTTGAGAGGGATTTGAAAAGTTTCAATGGGAATGGGAAGAATTGGGACAAAAATTGGAAAATTTTTAAGGAACTTTGGAAAAATTACAACTGGAATTTTAGCAATTTTTTGACGTGAAATTGTAAACATGTTGAAGTGGATTTTGAAAATTCTAGAGAGAATTTTAAAAGCTTCAACAGAATTTCAACAATTTTGAGAGGGATTTGAAAAGTTTCAATGGGAATGGGAAGAATTGGGACAAAAATTGGAAAATTTTTAAGGGACTATGAAAAAATTTCAACTGGAATTTTAGCCATTTTGACCTAAAATTGTAAACATGTTGAAGTGGATTTTGAAAATTCTAGAGAGAATTTTAAAAGCTTCAACAGAATTTCAACAATTTTGAGAGGGATTTGATAAGTTTCAATGGGAATGGGAAGAATTGGGACAAAAATTGGAAAATTTTGAAGGGACTTTGAAAAAATTCAAACTGGAATTTTAGCAATTTTTTGACGTGAAATTGTAAACATGTGGACATGGATTTTGAAAATTCTAGAGAGAATTTTAAAAGCTTCAAGAGAATTTCAACAATTTTGAGAGGGATTTGAGAAGTTTCAATGGGAATGGGAAGAATTGGGACAAAAATTGGAAAATTTTTAAGGGACTTTGAAAAAATTTCAACTGGAATTTTAGCCATTTTTTGACGTGAAATTGTAAACATGTTGAAGTGGATTTTGAAAATTCTAGAGAGAATTTTAAAAGCTTCAACAGAATTTCAACAATTTTGAGAGGGATTTGAAAAGTTTCAATGGGAATGGGAAGAATTGGGACAAAAATTGGAAAATTTTGAAGGGACTTTGAAAAAATTGCAACTGGAATTTTAGCCATTTTTTGACGTGAAATTGTAAACATGTGGACATGGATTTTGAAAATTCTAGAGAGAATTTTAAAAGCTTCAACAGAATTTCAACAATTTTGAGAGGGATTTGAAAAGTTTCAATGGGAATGGGAAGAATTGGGACAAAAATTGGAAAATTTTTAAGGGACTTTGAAAAAATTTCAACTGGAATTTTAGCCATTTTTTGACGTGAAATTGTAAACATGTGGACATGGATTTTGAAAAGTCTAGAGAGAATTTTAAAAGCTTCAACAGAATTTCAACAATTTTGAGAGGGATTTGAAAAGTTTCAATGGGAATGGGAAGAATTGGTACAAAAATTGGAAAATTTTTAAGGGACCTTGAAAAAATTTCAGCTGGAATTTTAGCAATTTTTTGACGTGAAATTGTAAACATGTGGACGTGGATTTTAAAAATTCTAGAGAGAATTTTAAAAGCTTCAACAGAATTTCAACAATTTTGAGAGGGATTTGAGAAGTTTCAATGGGAATGGGAAGAATTGGGACAAAAATTGGAAAATTTTTAAGGGACTTTGAAAAAATTTCAACTGGAATTTTAGCCATTTTTTGACGTGAAATTGTAAACATGTGGACATGGATTTTGAAAATTCTAGAGAGAATTTTAAAAGCTTCAACAGAATTCCAACAGTTTTGAGAGGGATTTGAAAAGTTTCAATGGGAATGGGAAGAATTGGGACAAAAATTGGAAAATTTTTAAGGGACTTTGAAAAAATTTCAACTGGAATTTTAGCCATTTTTGACGTGAAATTGTAAACATGTGGACATGGATTTTGAAAATTCTAGAGAGAATTTTAAAAGCTTCAACAGAATTTCAACAATTTTGAGAGGGATTTGAAAAGTTTCAATGGGAATGGGAAGAATTGGGACAAAAATTGGAAAATTTTTAAGGAACTTTGGAAAAATTACAACTGGAATTTTAGCAATTTTTTGACGTGAAATCGTAAACATGTTGAAGTGGATTTTGAAAATTCTAGAGAGAATTTTAAAAGCTTCAACAGAATTTCAACAATTTTGAGAGGGATTTGAAAAGTTTCAATGGGAATGGGAAGAATTGGGACAAAAATTGGAAAATTTTGAAGGGACCTTGAAAAAATTCAAACTGGAATTTTAGCCATTTTTTGACGTGAAATTGTAAACATGTGGACATGGATTTTGAAAACTCTAGAGAGAATTTTAAAAGCTTCAACAGAATTTCAACAATTTTGAGAGGGATTTGAAAAGTTTCAATGGGAATGGGAAGAATTGGGACAAAAATTGGAAAATTTTTAAGGGACTTTGAAAAAATTTCCACTGGAATTTTAGCAATTTTTTGACGTGAAATTGTAAACATGTAGACGTGGACTTTGAAAATTCTAGAGAGAATTTTAAAAGCTTCAACAGAATTTCAACAATTTTGAGAGGGATTTGAAAAGTTTCAATGGGAATGGGAAGAATTGGGACAAAAATTGGAAAATTTTTAAGGGACTTTGAAAAAATTTCAACTGGAATTTTAGCAATTTTTTGACGTGAAATTGTAAACATGTGGACATGGATTTTGAAAATTCTAGAGAGAATTTTAAAAGCTTCAACAGAATTTCAACAATTTTGAGAGGGATTTGAAAAGTTTCAATGGGAATGGGAAGAATTGGGACAAAAATTGGAAAATTTTTAAGGGACTTTGAAAAAATTTCAACTGGATATTTTAGCAATTTTATGACGTGAAATTGTAAACATGTGGACATGGATTTTGAAAATTCTAGAGAGAATTTTAAAAGCTTCAACAGAATTCCAACAGTTTTGAGAGAGATTTGAAAAGTTTCAATGGGAATGGGAAGAATTGGGACAAAAATTGGAAAATTTTGAAGGGACTTTGAAAAAATTTCAACTGGAATTTTAGCCATTTTTTGACGTGAAATTGTAAACATGTGGACATGGATTTTGAAAATTCTAGAGAGAATTTTAAAAGCTTCAACAGAATTTCAACAATTTTGAGAGGGATTTGAAAAGTTTCAATGGGAATGGGAAGAATTGGAACAAAAATTGGAAAATTTTTAAGGGACTTTGAAAAAATTTCAACTGGAATTTTAGCCATTTTGACCTAAAATTGTAAACATGTTGAAGTGGATTTTGAAAATTCTAGAGAGAATTTTAAAAGCTTCAACAGAATTCCAACAGTTTTGAGAGGGATTTGAAAAGTTTCAATGGGAATGGGAAGAATTGGGACAAAAATTGGAAAATTTTTAAGGGACTTTGAAAAAATTTCAACTGGAATTTTAGCAATTTTTTGACGTGAAATTGTAAACATGTGGACATGGATTTTGAAAATTCTAGAGAGAATTTTAAAAGCTTCAACAGAATTTCAACAATTTTGAGAGGGATTTGAAAAGTTTCAATGGGAATGGGAAGAATTGGGACAAAAATTGGAAAATTTTTAAGGGACTTTGGAAAAATTACAACTGGAATTTTAGCAATTTTTTGACGTGAAATTGTAAACATGTTGAAGTGGATTTTGAAAATTCTAGAGAGAATTTTAAATGCTTCAACAGAATTTCAACAATTTTGAGAGGGATTTGAAAAGTTTCAATGGTTATGGGAAGAATTGGGACAAAAATTGGAAAATTTTTAAGGGACTTTGAAAAAATTTCAACTGGAATTTTAGCAATTTTGACGTGAAATTGTAAACATGTGGACATGGATTTTGAAAATTCTAGAGAGAATTTTAAAAGCTTCAACAGAATTTCCACAGTTTTGAGAGGGATTTGAAAAGTTTCAATGGGAATGGGAAGAATTGGGACAAAAATTGGAAATTTTTTAAGGGACTTTGAAAAAATTTCAACTGGAATTTTAGCCATTTTTTTACGTGAAATTGTAAACATGTAGACGTGGACTTTGAAAATTCTAGAGAGAATTTTAAAATCTTCAACAGAATTTCAACAATTTTGAGAGGGATTTGAAAAGTTTCAATGGGAATGGGAAGAATTGGGACAAAAATTGGAAAATTTTTAAGGGACTTTGAAAAAATTTCAACTGGAATTTTAGCCATTTTTTGACGTGAAATTGTAAACATGTGGACATGGATTTTGAAAATTCTAGAGAGAATTTTAAAAGCTTCAACAGAATTTCAACAATTTTGAGAGGGATTTGAAAAGTTTCAATGGGAATGGGAAGAATTGGGACAAAAATTGGAAAATTTTTAAGGGACTTTG
This sequence comes from Streptopelia decaocto, assembly GCF_964273445.1. Classification (NCBI taxonomy): domain Eukaryota; kingdom Metazoa; phylum Chordata; class Aves; order Columbiformes; family Columbidae; genus Streptopelia; species Streptopelia decaocto. The sequence continues at coordinate 24,095 of NW_028116992.1, read as the reverse complement.
AAAAAATTTCAACTGGAATTTTAGCAATTTTTTGACGTGAAATTGTAAACATGTGGACATGGATTTTGAAAATCCTAGAGAGAATTTTAAAAGCTTCAACAGAATTTCAACAATTTTGAGAGGGATTTGAAAAGTTTCAATGGGAATGGGAAGAATTGGGACAAAAATTGGAAAATTTTTAAGGGACTTTGAAAAAATTTCAACTGGAATTTTAGCCATTTTTTGACGTGAAATTGTAAACATGTGGACATGGATTTTGAAAATTCTAGAGAGAATTTTAAAAGCTTCAACAGAATTTCAACAATTTTGAGAGGGATTTGAAAAGTTTCAATGGGAATGGGAAGAATTGGGACAAAAATGGGAAAATTTTTAAGGGACTTTGAAAAAATTTCAACTGGAATTTTAGCAATTTTTTGACGTGAAATCGTAAACATGTGGACATGGATTTTGAAAATCCTAGAGAGAATTTTAAAAGCTTCAACAGAATTTCAACAATTTTGAGAGGGATTTGAAAAGTTTCAATGGGAATGGGAAGAATTGGGACAAAAATTGGAAAATTTTTAAGGGACTTTGAAAAAATTTCAACTGGAATTTTAGCCATTTTTTGACGTGAAATTGTAAACATGTGGACATGGATTTTGAAAACTCTAGAGAGAATTTTAAAAGCTTCAACAGAATTTCAACAATTTTGAGAGGGATTTGAAAAGTTTCAATGGGAATGGGAAGAATTGGGACAAAAATTGGAAAATTTTTAAGGGACTTTGAAAAAATTTCCACTGGAATTTTAGCAATTTTTTGACGTGAAATTGTAAACATGTAGACGTGGACTTTGAAAATTCTAGAGAGAATTTTAAAAGCTTCAACAGAATTTCAACAATTTTGAGAGGGATTTGAAAAGTTTCAATGGGAATGGGAAGAATTGGGACAAAAATTGGAAAATTTTTAAGGGACTTTGAAAAAATTTAAACTGGAATTTTAGCAATTTTTTGACGTGAAATTGTAAACATGTGGACATGGATTTTGAAAATTCTAGAGAGAATTTTAAAAGCTTCAACAGAATTTCAACAATTTTGAGAGGGATTTGAAAAGTTTCAATGGGAATGGGAAGAATTGGGACAAAAATTGGAAAATTTTTAAGGAACTTTGAAAAAATTGCAACTGGAATTTTAGCCATTTTTTGACGTGAAATTGTAAACATGTGGACATGGATTTTGAAAATTCTAGAGAGAATTTTAAAAGCTTCAACAGAATTTCAACAATTTTGAGAGGGATTTGAAAAGTTTCAATGGGAATGGGAAGAATTGGGACAAAAATTGGAAAATTTTTAAGGGACTTTGAAAAAATTTCAACTGGAATTTTAGCAATTTTTTGACGTGAAATTGTAAACATGTGGACATGGATTTTGAAAAGTCTAGAGAGAATTTTAAAAGCTTCAACAGAATTTCAACAATTTTGAGAGGGATTTGAAAAGTTTCAATGGGAATGGGAAGAATTGGTACAAAAATTGGAAAATTTTTAAGGGACCTTGAAAAAATTTCAGCTGGAATTTTAGCAATTTTTTGACGTGAAATTGTAAACATGTGGACGTGGATTTTAAAAATTCTAGAGAGAATTTTAAAAGCTTCAACAGAATTTCAACAATTTTGAGAGGGATTTGAGAAGTTTCAATGGGAATGGGAAGAATTGGGACAAAAATTGGAAAATTTTTAAGGGACTTTGAAAAAATTTCAACTGGAATTTTAGCCATTTTTTGACGTGAAATTGTAAACATGTGGACATGGATTTTGAAAATTCTAGAGAGAATTTTAAAAGCTTCAACAGAATTCCAACAGTTTTGAGAGGGATTTGAAAAGTTTCAATGGGAATGGGAAGAATTGGGACAAAAATTGGAAAATTTTTAAGGGACTTTGAAAAAATTTCAACTGGAATTTTAGCCATTTTTGACGTGAAATTGTAAACATGTGGACATGGATTTTGAAAATTCTAGAGAGAATTTTAAAAGCTTCAACAGAATTTCAACAATTTTGAGAGGGATTTGAAAAGTTTCAATGGGAATGGGAAGAATTGGGACAAAAATTGGAAAATTTTTAAGGAACTTTGGAAAAATTACAACTGGAATTTTAGCAATTTTTTGACGTGAAATTGTAAACATGTTGAAGTGGATTTTGAAAATTCTAGAGAGAATTTTAAAAGCTTCAACAGAATTTCAACAATTTTGAGAGGGATTTGAAAAGTTTCAATGGGAATGGGAAGAATTGGGACAAAAATTGGAAAATTTTGAAGGGACCTTGAAAAAATTCAAACTGGAATTTTAGCAATTTTTTGACGTGAAATTGTAAACATGTGGACATGGATTTTGAAAATTCTAGAGAGAATTTTAAAAGCTTCAACAGAATTTCAACAATTTTGAGAGGGATTTGATAAGTTTCAATGGGAATGGGAAGAATTGGGACAAAAATTGGAAAATTTTGAAGGGACTTTGAAAAAATTCAAACTGGAATTTTAGCAATTTTTTGACGTGAAATTGTAAACATGTGGACATGGATTTTGAAAATTCTAGAGAGAATTTTAAAAGCTTCAACAGAATTTCAACAATTTTGAGAGGGATTTGAGAAGTTTCAATGGGAATGGGAAGAATTGGGACAAAAATTGGAAAATTTTTAAGGGACTTTGAAAAATTTTCAGCTGGATATTTTAGCAATTTTATGACGTGAAATTGTAAACATGTGGACATGGATTTTGAAAATTCTAGAGAGAATTTTAAAAGCTTCAACAGAATTCCAACAGTTTTGAGAGAGATTTGAAAAGTTTCAATGGGAATGGGAAGAATTGGGACAAAAATTGGAAAATTTTTAAGGGACTTTGAAAAAATTTCAACTGGATATTTTAGCAATTTTATGACGTGAAATTGTAAACATGTGGACATGGATTTTGAAAATTCTAGAGAGAATTTTAAAAGCTTCAACAGAATTCCAACAGTTTTGAGAGAGATTTGAAAAGTTTCAATGGGAATGGGAAGAATTGGGACAAAAATTGGAAAATTTTTAAGGGACTTTGAAAAAATTTCAACTGGAATTTTAGCCATTTTTTGACGTGAAATTGTAAACATGTGGACATGGATTTTGAAAATTCTAGAGAGAATTTTAAAAGCTTCAACAGAATTTCAACAATTTTGAGAGGGATTTGAAAAGTTTCAATGGGAATGGGAAGAATTGGGACAAAAATTGGAAAATTTTTAAGGGACTTTGAAAAAATTTCAACTGGAATTTTAGCCATTTTGACCTAAAATTGTAAACATGTTGAAGTGGATTTTGAAAATTCTAGAGAGAATTTTAAAAGCTTCAACAGAATTCCAACAGTTTTGAGAGGGATTTGAAAAGTTTCAATGGGAATGGGAAGAATTGGGACAAAAATTGGAAAATTTTTAAGGGACTTTGAAAAAATTTCAACTGGAATTTTAGCAATTTTTTGACGTGAAATTGTAAACATGTGGACATGGATTTTGAAAATTCTAGAGAGAATTTTAAAAGCTTCAACAGAATTTCAACAATTTTGAGAGGGATTTGAAAAGTTTCAATGGGAATGGGAAGAATTGGGACAAAAATTGGAAAATTTTTAAGGGACTTTGGAAAAATTACAACTGGAATTTTAGCAATTTTTTGACGTGAAATTGTAAACATGTTGAAGTGGATTTTGAAAATTCTAGAGAGAATTTTAAATGCTTCAACAGAATTTCAACAATTTTGAGAGGGATTTGAAAAGTTTCAATGGTTATGGGAAGAATTGGGACAAAAATTGGAAAATTTTTAAGGGACTTTGAAAAAATTTCAACTGGAATTTTAGCAATTTTGACGTGAAATTGTAAACATGTGGACATGGATTTTGAAAATTCTAGAGAGAATTTTAAAAGCTTCAACAGAATTTCCACAGTTTTGAGAGGGATTTGAAAAGTTTCAATGGGAATGGGAAGAATTGGGACAAAAATTGGAAATTTTTTAAGGGACTTTGAAAAAATTTCAACTGGAATTTTAGCCATTTTTTTACGTGAAATTGTAAACATGTAGACGTGGACTTTGAAAATTCTAGAGAGAATTTTAAAATCTTCAACAGAATTTCAACAATTTTGAGAGGGATTTGAAAAGTTTCAATGGGAATGGGAAGAATTGGGACAAAAATTGGAAAATTTTTAAGGGACTTTGAAAAAATTTAAACTGGAATTTTAGCCATTTTTTGACGTGAAATTGTAAACATGTGGACATGGATTTTGAAAATTCTAGAGAGAATTTTAAAAGCTTCAACAGAATTTCAACAATTTTGAGAGGGATTTGAAAAGTTTCAATGGGAATGGGAAGAATTGGGACAAAAATTGGAAAATTTTTAAGGGACTTTGAAAAAATTTCAACTGGAATTTTAGCAATTTTTTGACGTGAAATTGTAAACATGTGGACATGGATTTTGAAAATCCTAGAGAGAATTTTAAAAGCTTCAACAGAATTTCAACAATTTTGAGAGGGATTTGAAAAGTTTCAATGGGAATGGGAAGAATTGGGACAAAAATTGGAAAATTTTTAAGGGACTTTGAAAAAATTTCAACTGGAATTTTAGCCATTTTTTGACGTGAAATTGTAAACATGTGGACATGGATTTTGAAAATTCTAGAGAGAATTTTAAAAGCTTCAACAGAATTTCAACAATTTTGAGAGGGATTTGAAAAGTTTCAATGGGAATGGGAAGAATTGGGACAAAAATGGGAAAATTTTTAAGGGACTTTGAAAAAATTTCAACTGGAATTTTAGCAATTTTTTGACGTGAAATCGTAAACATGTGGACATGGATTTTGAAAATCCTAGAGAGAATTTTAAAAGCTTCAACAGAATTTCAACAATTTTGAGAGGGATTTGAAAAGTTTCAATGGGAATGGGAAGAATTGGGACAAAAATTGGAAAATTTTTAAGGGACTTTGAAAAAATTTCAACTGGAATTTTAGCCATTTTTTGACGTGAAATTGTAAACATGTGGACATGGATTTTGAAAACTCTAGAGAGAATTTTAAAAGCTTCAACAGAATTTCAACAATTTTGAGAGGGATTTGAAAAGTTTCAATGGGAATGGGAAGAATTGGGACAAAAATTGGAAAATTTTTAAGGGACTTTGAAAAAATTTCCACTGGAATTTTAGCAATTTTTTGACGTGAAATTGTAAACATGTAGACGTGGACTTTGAAAATTCTAGAGAGAATTTTAAAAGCTTCAAGAGAATTTCAACAATTTTGAGAGGGATTTGAAAAGTTTCAATGGGAATGGGAAGAATTGGGACAAAAATTGGAAAATTTTTAAGGGACTTTGAAAAAATTTCAACTGGAATTTTAGCAATTTTTTGACGTGAAATTGTAAACATGTGGACATGGATTTTGAAAATTCTAGAGAGAATTTTAAAAGCTTCAACAGAATTTCAACAATTTTGAGAGGGATTTGAAAAGTTTCAATGGGAATGGGAAGAATTGGGACAAAAATTGGAAAATTTTTAAGGGACTTTGAAAAAATTTAAACTGGAATTTTAGCAATTTTTTGACGTGAAATTGTAAACATGTGGACATGGATTTTGAAAATTCTAGAGAGAATTTTAAAAGCTTCAACAGAATTTCAACAATTTTGAGAAGGATTTGAAAAGTTTCAATGGGAATGGGAAGAATTGGGACAAAAATTGGAAAATTTTTAAGGGACTTTGAAAAAATTGCACCTGGAATTTTCGCAATTTTTTTACGTGAAATTGTAAACATGTGGACATGGATTTTGAAAATTCTAGAGAGAATTTTAAAAGCTTCAACAGAATGCCAACAGTTTTGAGAGGGATTTGAAAAGTTTCAATGGGAATGGGAAGAATTGGGACAAAAATTGGAAAATTTTTAAGGGACTTTGAAAAAATTCAAACTGGAATTTTAGAAATTTTTTGACGTGAAATTGTAAACATGTGGACATGGATTTTGAAAATTCTAGAGAGAATTTTAAAAGCTTCAAGAGAATTTCAACAATTTTGAGAGGGATTTGAGAAGTTTCAATGGGAATGGGAAGAATTGGGACAAAAATTGGAAAATTTTTAAGGGACTTTGAAAAAATTTCAACTGGAATTTTAGCAATTTTTTGACGTGAAATTGTAAACATGTGGACATGGATTTTGAAAATTCTAGAGAGAATTTTAAAAGCTTCAACAGAATTTCAACAATTTTGAGAGGGATTTGAGAAGTTTCAATGGGAATGGGAAGAATTGGGACAAAAATTGGAAAATTTTTAAGGGACTTTGAAAAAATTTCAACTGGAATTTTAGCAATTTTGACCTAAAATTGTAAACATGTTGAAGTGGATTTTGAAAATTCTAGAGAGAATTTTAAAAGCTTCAACAGAATTTCAACAATTTTGAGAGGGATTTGAAAAGTTTCAATGGGAATGGGAAGAATTGGGACAAAAATTGGAAAATTTTTAAGGGACTTTGAAAAAATTCAAACTGGAATTTTAGCAATTTTTTGACGTGAAATTGTAAACATGTGGACATGGATTTTGAAAATTCTAGAGAGAATTTTAAAAGCTTCAAGAGAATTTCAACAATTTTGAGAGGGATTTGAGAAGTTTCAATGGGAATGGGAAGAATTGGGACAAAAATTGGAAAATTTTGAAGGGACTTTGAAAAAATTTCAACTGGAATTTTAGCCATTTTTTGACGTGAAATTGTAAACATGTTGAAGTGGATTTTGAAAATTCTAGAGAGAATTTTAAAAGCTTCAACAGAATTTCAACAATTTTGAGAGGGATTTGAAAAGTTTCAATGGGAATGGGAAGAATTGGGACAAAAATTGGAAAATTTTTAAGGAACTTTGAAAAAATTGCAACTGGAATTTTAGCCATTTTTTGACGTGAAATTGTAAACATGTGGACATGGATTTTGAAAATTCTAGAGAGAATTTTAAAAGCTTCAAGAGAATTTCAACAATTTTGAGAGGGATTTGAAAAGTTTCAATGGGAATGGGAAGAATTGGGACAAAAATTGGAAAATTTTTAAGGGACTTTGAAAAAATTTCAACTGGAATTTTAGCAATTTTTTGACGTGAAATTGTAAACATGTGGACATGGATTTTGAAAAGTCTAGAGAGAATTTTAAAAGCTTCAACAGAATTTCAACAATTTTGAGAGGGATTTGAAAAGTTTCAATGGGAATGGGAAGAATTGGTACAAAAATTGGAAAATTTTTAAGGGACCTTGAAAAAATTTCAGCTGGAATTTTAGCAATTTTTTGACGTGAAATTGTAAACATGTGGACGTGGATTTTAAAAATTCTAGAGAGAATTTTAAAAGCTTCAACAGAATTTCAACAATTTTGAGAGGGATTTGAGAAGTTTCAATGGGAATGGGAAGAATTGGGACAAAAATTGGAAAATTTTTAAGGGACTTTGAAAAAATTTCAACTGGAATTTTAGCCATTTTTTGACGTGAAATTGTAAACATGTGGACATGGATTTTGAAAATTCTAGAGAGAATTTTAAAAGCTTCAACAGAATTTCAACAATTTTGAGAGGGATTTGAAAAGTTTCAATGGGAATGGGAAGAATTGGGACAAAAATTGGAAAATTTTTAAGGGACTTTGAAAAAATTTCAACTGGAATTTTAGCAATTTTTTGACGTGAAATTGTAAACATGTGGACATGGATTTTGAAAATCCTAGAGAGAATTTTAAAAGCTTCAACAGAATTTCAACAATTTTGAGAGGGATTTGAAAAGTTTCAATGGGAATGGGAAGAATTGGGACAAAAATTGGAAAATTTTTAAGGGACTTTGAAAAAATTTCAACTGGAATTTTAGCCATTTTTTGACGTGAAATTGTAAACATGTGGACATGGATTTTGAAAATTCTAGAGAGAATTTTAAAAGCTTCAACAGACTTTCAACAATTTTGAGAGGGATTTGAAAAGTTTCAATGGGAATGGGAAGAATTGGGACAAAAATGGGAAAATTTTTAAGGGACTTTGAAAAAATTTCAACTGGAATCTTAGCAATTTTTTTGACGTGAAATTGTAAACATGTGGACATGGATTTTGAAAATTCTAGAGAGAATTTTAAAAGCTTCAACAGAATTTCAACAATTTTGAGAGGGATTTGAAAAGTTTCAATGGGAATGGGAAGAATTGGGACAAAAATTGGAAAATTTTTAAGGGACTTTGAAAAAATTTCAACTGGAATTTTAGCCATTTTTTGACGTGAAATTGTAAACATGTGGACATGGATTTTGAAAACTCTAGAGAGAATTTTAAAAGCTTCAACAGAATTTCAACAATTTTGAGAGGGATTTGAAAAGTTTCAATGGGAATGGGAAGAATTGGGACAAAAATTGGAAAATTTTTAAGGGACTTTGAAAAAATTTCCACTGGAATTTTAGCAATTTTTTGACGTGAAATTGTAAACATGTAGACGTGGACTTTGAAAATTCTAGAGAGAATTTTAAAAGCTTCAACAGAATTTCAACAATTTTGAGAGGGATTTGAAAAGTTTCAATGGGAATGGGAAGAATTGGGACAAAAATTGGAAAATTTTTAAGGGACTTTGAAAAAATTTCAACTGGAATTTTAGCAATTTTTTGACGTGAAATTGTAAACATGTGGACATGGATTTTGAAAATTCTAGAGAGAATTTTAAAAGCTTCAACAGAATTCCAACAGTTTTGAGAGGGATTTGAAAAGTTTCAATGGGAATGGGAAGAATTGGGACAAAAATTGGAAAATTTTTAAGGGACTTTGAAAAAATTTCAACTGGAATTTTAGCAATTTTTTGACGTGAAATTGTAAACATGTGGACATGGATTTTGAAAATTCTAGAGAGAATTTTAAAAGCTTCAACAGAATTTCAACAATTTTGAGAAGGATTTGAAAAGTTTCAATGGGAATGGGAAGAATTGGGACAAAAATTGGAAAATTTTTAAGGGACTTTGAAAAAATTGCACCTGGAATTTTCGCAATTTTTTTACGTGAAATTGTAAACATGTGGACATGGATTTTGAAAATTCTAGGAGAGAATTTTAAAAGCTTCAACAGAATGCCAACAGTTTTGAGAGGGATTTGAAAAGTTTCAATGGGAATGGAAGAATTGGGACAAAAATTGGAAAATTTTTAAGGGACTTTGAAAAAATTTCAACTGGAATTTTAGCAATTTTGACGTGAAATTGTAAACATGTGGACATGGATTTTGAAAATTCTAGAGAGAAGTGTCAAAATTTCAGTAGGATTTCAACAGTTTTGAGAGGGATTTGAAAAGTTTCAATGGGAATGGGAAGAATTGGGACAAAAATGGGAAAATTTTTAAGGGACCTTGAAAAAATTGCAACTGGAATTTTAGCAATTTTTGACGTGAAATTGTAAACATGTGGACATGGATTTTGAAAATTCTAGAGAGAATTTTAAAAGCTTCAACAGAATTCCAACAGTTTTGAGAGAGATTTGAAAAGTTTCAATGGGAATGGGAAGAATTGGGACAAAAATTGGAAAATTTTTAAGGGACTTTGAAAAAATTTCCACTGGAATTTTAGCAATTTTTTGACGTGAAATTGTAAACATGTGGACATGGATTTTGAAAATTCTAGAGAGAATTTTAAAAGCTTCAAGAGAATTTCAACAATTTTGAGAGGGATTTGAGAAGTTTCAATGGGAATGGGAAGAATTGGGACAAAAATGGGAAAATTTTTAAGGGACTTTGAAAAAATTTCAACTGGAATTTTAGCCATTTTTTGACGTGAAATTGTAAACATGTGGACATGGATTTTGAAAATTCTAGAGAGAATTTTAAAAGCTTCAACAGAATTCCAACAGTTTTGAGAGAGATTTGAAAAGTTTCAATGGGAATGGGAAGAATTGGGACAAAAATTGGAAAATTTTTAAGGGACTTTGAAAAAATTGCAACTGGAATTTTCGCAATTTTTTGACGTGAAATTGTAAACATGTGGACATGGATTTTGAAAATTCTAGAGAGAATTTTAAAAGCTTCAACAGAATTCCAACAGTTTTGAGAGGGATTTGAAAAGTTTCAATGGGAATGGGAAGAATTGGGACAAAAATTGGAAAATTTTTAAGGGACTTTGAAAAAATTTCAACTGGAATTTTAGCCATTTTTTGACGTGAAATTGTAAACATGTGGACATGGATTTTGAAAATTCTAGAGAGAATTTTAAAAGCTTCAACAGAATTCCAACAGTTTTGAGAGGGATTTGAAAAGTTTCAATGGGAATGGGAAGAATTGGGACAAAAATGGGAAAATTTTTAAGGGACTTTGAAAAAATTTCAACTGGAATTTTAGCAATTTTGACGTGAAATTGTAAACACGTGGACATGGATTTTGAAAATTCTAGAGAGAAGTGTCAAAATTTCAGTAGGATTTCAACAGTTTTGAGAGGGATTTGAAAAGTTTCAATGGGAATGGGAAGAATTGGGACAAAAATGGGAAAATTTTTAAGGGACTTTGAAAAAATTTCAACTGGAATTTTAGCAATTTTTTGACGTGAAATCGTAAACATGTGGACATGGATTTTGAAAATCCTAGAGAGAATTTTAAAAGCTTCAACAGAATTTCAACAATTTTGAGAGGGATTTGAAAAGTTTCAATGGGAATGGGAAGAATTGGGACAAAAATTGGAAAATTTTTAAGGGACTTTGAAAAAATTTCAACTGGAATTTTAGCCATTTTTTGACGTGAAATTGTAAACATGTGGACATGGATTTTGAAAACTCTAGAGAGAATTTTAAAAGCTTCAACAGAATTTCAACAATTTTGAGAGGGATTTGAAAAGTTTCAATGGGAATGGGAAGAATTGGGACAAAAATTGGAAAATTTTTAAGGGACTTTGAAAAAATTTCCACTGGAATTTTAGCAATTTTTTGACGTGAAATTGTAAACATGTAGACGTGGACTTTGAAAATTCTAGAGAGAATTTTAAAAGCTTCAACAGAATTTCAACAATTTTGAGAGGGATTTGAAAAGTTTCAATGGGAATGGGAAGAATTGGGACAAAAATTGGAAAATTTTTAAGGGACTTTGAAAAAATTTCAACTGGAATTTTAGCAATTTTTTGACGTGAAATTGTAAACATGTGGACATGGATTTTGAAAATTCTAGAGAGAATTTTAAAAGCTTCAACAGAATTTCAACAGTTTTGAGAGGGATTTGAAAAGTTTCAATGGGAATGGGAAGAATTGGGACAAAAATTGGAAAATTTTTAAGGGACTTTGAAAAAATTTAAACTGGAATTTTAGCAATTTTTTGACGTGAAATTGTAAACATGTGGACATGGATTTTGAAAATTCTAGAGAGAATTTTAAAAGCTTCAACAGAATTTCAACAATTTTGAGAAGGATTTGAAAAGTTTCAATGGGAATGGGAAGAATTGGGACAAAAATTGGAAAATTTTTAAGGGACTTTGAAAAAATTCAAACTGGAATTTTAGCAATTTTTTTACGTGAAATTGTAAACATGTGGACATGGATTTTGAAAATTCTAGAGAGAATTTTAAAAGCTTCAACAGAATGCCAACAGTTTTGAGAGGGATTTGAAAAGTTTCAATGGGAATGGGAAGAATTGGGACAAAAATTGGAAAATTTTTAAGGGACTTTGAAAAAATTTCAACTGGAATTTTAGCAATTTTGACGTGAAATTGTAAACATGTGGACATGGATTTTGAAAATTCTAGAGAGAAGTGTCAAAATTTCAGTAGGATTTCAACAGTTTTGAGAGGGATTTGAAAAGTTTCAATGGGAATGGGAAGAATTGGGACAAAAATGGGAAAATTTTTAAGGGACTTTGAAAAAATTGCAACTGGAATTTTAGCAATTTTTTGACGTGAAATTGTAAACATGTGGACATGGATTTTGAAAATTCTAGAGAGAATTTTAAAAGCTTCAACAGAATTCCAACAGTTTTGAGAGAGATTTGAAAAGTTTCAATGGGAATGGGAAGAATTGGGACAAAAATTGGAAAATTTTTAAGGGACTTTGAAAAAATTTCCACTGGAATTTTAGCAATTTTTTGACGTGAAATTGTAAACATGTGGACATGGATTTTGAAAATTCTAGAGAGAATTTTAAAAGCTTCAACAGAATTTCAACAATTTTGAGAGGGATTTGAGAAGTTTCAATGGGAATGGGAAGAATTGGGACAAAAATGGGAAAATTTTTAAGGGACTTTGAAAAAATTGCAACTGGAATTTTAGCAATTTTTTGACGTGAAATTGTAAACATGTGGACATGGATTTTGAAAATTCTAGAGAGAATTTTAAAAGCTTCAACAGAATTCCAACAGTTTTGAGAGAGATTTGAAAAGTTTCAATGGGAATGGGAAGAATTGGGACAAAAATTGGAAAATTTTTAAGGGACTTTGAAAAAATTGCAACTGGAATTTTCGCAATTTTTTGACGTGAAATTGTAAACATGTGGACATGGATTTTGAAAATTCTAGAGAGAATTTTAAAAGCTTCAACAGAATTTCAACAGTTTTGAGAGGGATTTGAAAAGTTTCAATGGGAATGGGAAGAATTGGGACAAAAATTGGAAAATTTTTAAGGGACTTTGAAAAAATTTAAACTGGAATTTTAGCCATTTTTTGACGTGAAATTGTAAACATGTGGACATGGATTTTGAAAATTCTAGAGAGAATTTTAAAAGCTTCAACAGAATTCCAACAGTTTTGAGAGGGATTTGAAAAGTTTCAATGGGAATGGGAAGAATTGGGACAAAAAATGGAAAATTTTTAAGGGACTTTGAAAAAATTTCAACTGGAATTTTAGCAATTTTGACGTGAAATTGTAAACATGTGGACATGGATTTTGAAAATTCTAGAGAGAAGTGTCAAAATTTCAGTAGGATTTCAACAGTTTTGAGAGGGATTTGAAAAGTTTCAATGGGAATGGGAAGAATTGGGACAAAAATTGGAAAATTTTTAAGGGACTTTGAAAAAATTTCAACTGGAATTTTAGCAATTTTTTGACGTGAAATTGTAAACATGTGGACATGGATTTTGAAAATTCTAGAGAGAATTTTAAAAGCTTCAACAGAATTTCAACAATTTTGAGAGGGATTTGAGAAGTTTCAATGGGAATGGGAAGAATTGGGACAAAAATTGGAAAATTTTTAAGGGACTTTGAAAACATTTCAACTGGAATTTTAGCAATTTTGACGTGAAATTGTAAACATGTGGACATGGATTTTGAAAATTCTAGAGAGAATTTTAAAAGCTTCAACAGAATTTCAACAATTTTGAGAGGGATTTGAAAAGTTTCAATGGGAATGGGAAGAATTGGGACAAAAATTGGAAAATTTTTAAGGGACTTTGAAAAAATTTCCACTGGAATTTTAGCAATTTTTTGACGTGAAATTGTAAACATGTAGACGTGGACTTTGAAAATTCTAGAGAGAATTTTAAAAGCTTCAACAGAATTTCAACAGTTTTGAGAGGGATTTGAAAAGTTTCAATGGGAATGGGAAGAATTGGGACAAAAATTGGAAAATTTTTAAGGGACTTTGAAAAAATTTCAACTGGAATTTTAGCAATTTTTTGACGTGAAATTGTAAACATGTGGACATGGATTTTGAAAATTCTAGAGAGAATTTTAAAAGCTTCAACAGAATTCCAACAGTTTTGAGAGGGATTTGAAAAGTTTCAATGGGAATGGGAAGAATTGGGACAAAAATTGGAAAATTTTTAAGGGACTTTGAAAAAATTTCAACTGGAATTTTAGCAATTTTGACGTGAAATTGTAAACATGTGGACATGGATTTTGAAAATTCTAGAGAGAAGTGTCAAAATTTCAGTAGGATTTCAACAGTTTTGACAGGGATTTGAAAAGTTTCAATGGGAATGGGAAGAATTGGGACAAAAATGGGAAAATTTTTAAGGGACTTTGAAAAAATTTCAACTGGAATTTTAGCAATTTTTTTACGTGAAATTGTAAACATGTGGACATGGATTTTGAAAATTCTAGAGAGAATTTTAAAAGCTTCAACAGAATTTCAACAATTTTGAGAGGGATTTGAGAAGTTTCAATGGGAATGGGAAGAATTGGGACAAAAATTGGAAAATTTTTAAGGGACTTTGAAAAAATTTAAACTGGAATTTTACCAATTTTTTGACGTGAAATTGTAAACATGTGGACATGGATTTTGAAAATTCTAGAGAGAATTTTAAAAGCTTCAACAGAATTCCAACAGTTTTGAGAGAGATTTGAAAAGTTTCAATGGGAATGGGAAGAATTGGGACAAAAATTGGAAAATTCTTAAGGGACTTTGAAAAAATTTCAACTGGAATTTTAGCCATTTTTTGACGTGAAATTGTAAACATGTGGACATGGATTTTGAAAATTCTAGAGAGAATTTTAAAAGCTTCAACAGAATTTCAACAATTTTGAGAGGGATTTGAGAAGTTTCAATGGGAATGGGAAGAATTGGGACAAAAATTGGAAAATTTTTAAGGGACTTTGAAAAAATTTCAACTGGAATTTTAGCAATTTTTTGACGTGAAATTGTAAACATGTGGACATGGATTTTGAAAATTCTAGAGAGAATTTTAAAAGCTTCAACAGAATTCCAACAGTTTTGAGAGAGATTTGAAAAGTTTCAATGGGAATGGGAAGAATTGGGACAAAAATTGGAAAATTTTTAAGGGACTTTGAAAAAATTTAAACTGGAATTTTAGCAATTTTTTGACGTGAAATTGTAAACATGTGGACATGGATTTTGAAAATTCTAGAGAGAATTTTAAAAGCTTCAACAGAATTTCAACAGTTTTGAGAGGGATTTGAAAAGTTTCAATGGGAATGGGAAGAATTGGGACAAAAATTGGAAAATTTTTAAGGGACTTTGAAAAAATTTCAACTGGAATTTTAGCCATTTTTTGACGTGAAATTGTAAACATGTGGACATGGATTTTGAAAATTCTAGAGAGAATTTTAAAAGCTTCAACAGAATTCCAACAGTTTTGAGAGGGATTTGAAAAGTTTCAATGGGAATGGGAAGAATTGGGACAAAAATTGGAAAATTTTTAAGGGACTTTGAAAAAATTTCAACTGGAATTTTAGCAATTTTGACGTGAAATTGTAAACATGTGGACATGGATTTTGAAAATTCTAGAGAGAAGTGTCAAAATTTCAGTAGGATTTCAACAGTTTTGAGAGGGATTTGAAAAGTTTCAATGGGAATGGGAAGAATTGGGACAAAAATGGGAAAATTTTTAAGGGACTTTGAAAAAATTTCAACTGGAATTTTAGCAATTTTTTGACGTGAAATTGTAAACATGTGGACATGGATTTTGAAAATTCTAGAGAGAATTTTAAAAGCTTCAACAGAATTTCAACAATTTTGAGAGGGATTTGAGAAGTTTCAATGGGAATGGGAAGAATTGGGACAAAAATTGGAAAATTTTTAAGGGACTTTGAAAAAATTTCAACTGGAATTTTAGCAATTTTGACGTGAAATTGTAAACATGTGGACATGGATTTTGAAAATTCTAGAGAGAATTTTAAAAGCTTCAACAGAATTTCAACAATTTTGAGAGGGATTTGAAAAGTTTCAATGGGAATGGGAAGAATTGGGACAAAAATTGGAAAATTTTTAAGGGACTTTGAAAAAATTTCCACTGGAATTTTAGCAATTTTTTGACGTGAAATTGTAAACATGTAGACGTGGACTTTGAAAATTCTAGAGAGAATTTTAAAAGCTTCAACAGAATTTCAACAGTTTTGAGAGGGATTTGAAAAGTTTCAATGGGAATGGGAAGAATTGGGACAAAAATGGGAAAATTTTTAAGGGACTTTGAAAAAATTTCAACTGGAATTTTAGCAATTTTTTGACGTGAAATTGTAAACATGTGGACATGGATTTTGAAAATTCTAGAGAGAATTTTAAAAGCTTCAACAGAATTACAACAGTTTTGAGAGGGATTTGAAAAGTTTCAATGGGAATGGGAAGAATTGGGACAAAAATTGGAAAATTTTTAAGGGACTTTGAAAAAATTTCAACTGGAATTTTAGCAATTTTTTGACGTGAAATTGTAAACATGTGGACATGGATTTTGAAAATTCTAGAGAGAATTTTAAAAGCTTCAACAGAATTTCAACAATTTTGAGAAGGATTTGAAAAGTTTCAATGGGAATGGGAAGAATTGGGACAAAAATTGGAAAATTTTTAAGGGACTTTGAAAAAATTGCACCTGGAATTTTCGCAATTTTTTTACGTGAAATTGTAAACATGTGGACATGGATTTTGAAAATTCTAGAGAGAATTTTAAAAGCTTCAACAGAATGCCAACAGTTTTGAGAGGGATTTGAAAAGTTTCAATGGGAATGGGAAGAATTGGGACAAAAATTGGAAAATTTTTAAGGGACTTTGAAAAAATTTCAACTGGAATTTTAGCAATTTTGACGTGAAATTGTAAACATGTGGACATGGATTTTGAAAATTCTAGAGAGAATTTTAAAAGCTTCAACAGAATTCCAGCAGTTTTGAGAGGGATTTGAAAAGTTTCAATGGGAATGGGAAGAATTGGGACAAAAATGGGAAAATTTTTAAGGGACTTTGAAAAAATTGCAACTGGAATTTTAGCAATTTTTTGACGTGAAATTGTAAACATGTGGACATGGATTTTGAAAATTCTGGAGAGAATTTTAAAAGCTTCAACAGAATTCCAACAGTTTTGAGAGAGATTTGAAAAGTTTCAATGGGAATGGGAAGAATTGGGACAAAAATTGGAAAATTTTTAAGGGACTTTGAAAAAATTTCAACTGGAATTTTAGCCATTTTTTGACGTGAAATTGTAAACATGTGGACATGGATTTTGAAAATTCTAGAGAGAATTTTAAAAGCTTCAACAGAATTCCAACAATTTTGAGAGGGATTTGAGAAGTTTCAATGGGAATGGGAAGAATTGGGACAAAAATTGGAAAATTTTTAAGGGACTTTGAAAAAATTCAAACTGGAATTTTAGCAATTTTTTGACGTGAAATTGTAAACATGTGGACATGGATTTTGAAAATTCTAGAGAGAATTTTAAAAGCTTCAACAGAATTCCAACAGTTTTGAGAGAGATTTGAAAAGTTTCAATGGGAATGGGAAGAATTGGGACAAAAATTGGAAAATTTTTAAGGGACTTTGAAAAAATTTCAACTGGAATTTTAGCAATTTTTTGACGTGAAATTGTAAACATGTGGACATGGATTTTGAAAATTCTAGAGAGAATTTTAAAAGCTTCAACAGAATTTCAACAGTTTTGAGAGGGATTTGAAAAGTTTCAATGGGAATGGGAAGAATTGGGACAAAAATTGGAAAATTTTTAAGGGACTTTGAAAAAATTTCAACTGGAATTTTAGCCATTTTTTGACGTGAAATTGTAAACATGTGGACATGGATTTTGAAAATTCTAGAGAGAATTTTAAAAGCTTCAACAGAATTTCAACAATTTTGAGAAGGATTTGAAAAGTTTCAATGGGAATGGGAAGAATTGGGACAAAAATTGGAAAATTTTTAAGGGACTTTGAAAAAATTCAAACTGGAATTTTAGCAATTTTTTTACGTGAAATTGTAAACATGTGGACATGGATTTTGAAAATTCTAGAGAGAATTTTAAAAGCTTCAACAGAATGCCAACAGTTTTGAGAGGGATTTGAAAAGTTTCAATGGGAATGGGAAGAATTGGGACAAAAATTGGAAAATTTTTAAGGGACTTTGAAAAAATTTCAACTGGAATTTTAGCAATTTTGACGTGAAATTGTAAACATGTGGACATGGATTTTGAAAATTCTAGAGAGAAGTGTCAAAATTTCAGTAGGATTTCAACAGTTTTGAGAGGGATTTGAAAAGTTTCAATGGGAATGGGAAGAATTGGGACAAAAATGGGAAAATTTTTAAGGGACTTTGAAAAAATTGCAACTGGAATTTTAGCAATTTTTTGACGTGAAATTGTAAACATGTGGACATGGATTTTGAAAATTCTAGAGAGAATTTTAAAAGCTTCAACAGAATTCCAACAGTTTTGAGAGAGATTTGAAAAGTTTCAATGGGAATGGGAAGAATTGGGACAAAAATTGGAAAATTTTTAAGGGACTTTGAAAAAATTGCAACTGGAATTTTAGCAATTTTTTGACGTGAAATTGTAAACATGTGGACATGGATTTTGAAAATTCTAGAGAGAATTTTAAAAGCTTCAACAGAATTCCAACAGTTTTGAGAGAGATTTGAAAAGTTTCAATGGGAATGGGAAGAATTGGGACAAAAATTGGAAAATTTTTAAGGGACTTTGAAAAAATTGCAACTGGAATTTTCGCAATTTTTTGACGTGAAATTGTAAACATGTGGACATGGATTTTGAAAATTCTAGAGAGAATTTTAAAAGCTTCAACAGAATTTCAACAGTTTTGAGAGGGATTTGAAAAGTTTCAATGGGAATGGGAAGAATTGGGACAAAAATTGGAAAATTTTTAAGGGACTTTGAAAAAATTTAAACTGGAATTTTAGCCATTTTTTGACGTGAAATTGTAAACATGTGGACATGGATTTTGAAAATTCTAGAGAGAATTTTAAAAGCTTCAACAGAATTCCAACAGTTTTGAGAGGGATTTGAAAAGTTTCAATGGGAATGGGAAGAATTGGGACAAAAAATGGAAAATTTTTAAGGGACTTTGAAAAAATTTCAACTGGAATTTTAGCAATTTTGACGTGAAATTGTAAACATGTGGACATGGATTTTGAAAATTCTAGAGAGAAGTGTCAAAATTTCAGTAGGATTTCAACAGTTTTGAGAGGGATTTGAAAAGTTTCAATGGGAATGGGAAGAATTGGGACAAAAATTGGAAAATTTTTAAGGGACTTTGAAAAAATTTAAACTGGAATTTTAGCAATTTTTTTACGTGAAATTGTAAACATGTGGACATGGATTTTGAAAATTCTAGAGAGAATTTTAAAAGCTTCAACAGAATTTCAACAATTTTGAGAGGGATTTGAGAAGTTTCAATGGGAATGGGAAGAATTGGGACAAAAATTGGAAAATTTTTAAGGGACTTTGAAAAAATTTCAACTGGAATTTTAGCAATTTTGACGTGAAATTGTAAACATGTGGACATGGATTTTGAAAATTCTAGAGAGAATTTTAAAAGCTTCAACAGAATTTCAACAATTTTGAGAGGGATTTGAAAAGTTTCAATGGGAATGGGAAGAATTGGGACAAAAATTGGAAAATTTTTAAGGGACTTTGAAAAAATTTCCACTGGAATTTTAGCAATTTTTTGACGTGAAATTGTAAACATGTAGACGTGGACTTTGAAAATTCTAGAGAGAATTTTAAAAGCTTCAACAGAATTTCAACAGTTTTGAGAGGGATTTGAAAAGTTTCAATGGAATGGGAAGAATTGGGACAAAAATTGGAAAATTTTTAAGGGACTTTGAAAAAAATTTCAACTGGAATTTTAGCAATTTTTTGACGTGAAATTGTAAACATGTGGACATGGATTTTGAAAATTCTAGAGAGAATTTTAAAAGCTTCAACAGAATTCCAACAGTTTTGAGAGGGATTTGAAAAGTTTCAATGGGAATGGGAAGAATTGGGACAAAAATTGGAAAATTTTTAAGGGACTTTGAAAAAATTTCAACTGGAATTTTAGCAATTTTGACGTGAAATTGTAAACATGTGGACATGGATTTTGAAAATTCTAGAGAGAAGTGTCAAAATTTCAGTAGGATTTCAACAGTTTTGACAGGGATTTGAAAAGTTTCAATGGGAATGGGAAGAATTGGGACAAAAATGGGAAAATTTTTAAGGGACTTTGAAAAAATTTCAACTGGAATTTTAGCAATTTTTTTACGTGAAATTGTAAACATGTGGACATGGATTTTGAAAATTCTAGAGAGAATTTTAAAAGCTTCAACAGAATTTCAACAATTTTGAGAGGGATTTGAGAAGTTTCAATGGGAATGGGAAGAATTGGGACAAAAATTGGAAAATTTTTAAGGGACTTTGAAAAAATTTAAACTGGAATTTTACCAATTTTTTGACGTGAAATTGTAAACATGTGGACATGGATTTTGAAAATTCTAGAGAGAATTTTAAAAGCTTCAACAGAATTCCAACAGTTTTGAGAGAGATTTGAAAAGTTTCAATGGGAATGGGAAGAATTGGGACAAAAATTGGAAAATTCTTAAGGGACTTTGAAAAAATTTCAACTGGAATTTTAGCCATTTTTTGACGTGAAATTGTAAACATGTGGACATGGATTTTGAAAATTCTAGAGAGAATTTTAAAAGCTTCAAGAGAATTTCAACAATTTTGAGAGGGATTTGAAAAGTTTCAATGGGAATGGGAAGAATTGGGACAAAAATTGGAAAATTTTTAAGGGACTTTGAAAAAATTCAAACTGGAATTTTAGCAATTTTTTGACGTGAAATTGTAAACATGTGGACATGGATTTTGAAAATTCTAGAGAGAATTTTAAAAGCTTCAACAGAATTCCAACAGTTTTGAGAGAGATTTGAAAAGTTTCAATGGGAATGGGAAGAATTGGGACAAAAATTGGAAAATTTTTAAGGGACTTTGAAAAAATTTAAACTGGAATTTTAGCAATTTTTTGACGTGAAATTGTAAACATGTGGACATGGATTTTGAAAATTCTAGAGAGAATTTTAAAAGCTTCAACAGAATTTCAACAGTTTTGAGAGGGATTTGAAAAGTTTCAATGGGAATGGGAAGAATTGGGACAAAAATTGGAAAATTTTTAAGGGACTTTGAAAAAATTTCAACTGGAATTTTAGCCATTTTTTGACGTGAAATTGTAAACATGTGGACATGGATTTTGAAAATTCTAGAGAGAATTTTAAAAGCTTCAACAGAATTCCAACAGTTTTGAGAGGGATTTGAAAAGTTTCAATGGGAATGGGAAGAATTGGGACAAAAATTGGAAAATTTTTAAGGGACTTTGAAAAAATTTCAACTGGAATTTTAGCAATTTTGACGTGAAATTGTAAACATGTGGACATGGATTTTGAAAATTCTAGAGAGAAGTGTCAAAATTTCAGTAGGATTTCAACAGTTTTGACAGGGATTTGAAAAGTTTCAATGGGAATGGGAAGAATTGGGACAAAAATGGGAAAATTTTTAAGGGACTTTGAAAAAATTTCAACTGGAATTTTAGCCATTTTTTGACGTGAAATTGTAAACATGTGGACATGGATTTTGAAAATTCTAGAGAGAATTTTAAAAGCTTCAACAGAATTTCAACAATTTTGAGAGGGATTTGAAAAGTTTCAATGGGAATGGGAAGAATTGGGACAAAAATTGGAAAATTTTTAAGGGACTTTGAAAAAATTTCCACTGGAATTTTAGCAATTTTTTGACGTGAAATTGTAAACATGTAGACGTGGACTTTGAAAATTCTAGAGAGAATTTTAAAAGCTTCAACAGAATTTCAACAGTTTTGAGAGGGATTTGAAAAGTTTCAATGGGAATGGGAAGAATTGGGACAAAAATTGGAAAATTTTTAAGGGACTTTGAAAAAATTTCAACTGGAATTTTAGCAATTTTTTGACGTGAAATTGTAAACATGTGGACATGGATTTTGAAAATTCTAGAGAGAATTTTAAAAGCTTCAACAGAATTACAACAGTTTTGAGAGGGATTTGAAAAGTTTCAATGGGAATGGGAAGAATTGGGACAAAAATTGGAAAATTTTTAAGGGACTTTGAAAAAATTTAAACTGGAATTTTAGCAATTTTTTGACGTGAAATTGTAAACATGTGGACATGGATTTTGAAAATTCTAGAGAGAATTTTAAAAGCTTCAACAGAATTTCAACAATTTTGAGAAGGATTTGAAAAGTTTCAATGGGAATGGGAAGAATTGGGACAAAAATTGGAAAATTTTTAAGGGACTTTGAAAAAATTGCACCTGGAATTTTCGCAATTTTTTTACGTGAAATTGTAAACATGTGGACATGGATTTTGAAAATTCTAGAGAGAATTTTAAAAGCTTCAACAGAATGCCAACAGTTTTGAGAGGGATTTGAAAAGTTTCAATGGGAATGGGAAGAATTGGGACAAAAATTGGAAAATTTTTAAGGGACTTTGAAAAAATTTCAACTGGAATTTTAGCAATTTTGACGTGAAATTGTAAACATGTGGACATGGATTTTGAAAATTCTAGAGAGAATTTTAAAAGCTTCAACAGAATTCCAGCAGTTTTGAGAGGGATTTGAAAAGTTTCAATGGGAATGGGAAGAATTGGGACAAAAATGGGAAAATTTTTAAGGGACTTTGAAAAAATTGCAACTGGAATTTTAGCAATTTTTTGACGTGAAATTGTAAACATGTGGACATGGATTTTGAAAATTCTGGAGAGAATTTTAAAAGCTTCAACAGAATTCCAACAGTTTTGAGAGAGATTTGAAAAGTTTCAATGGGAATGGGAAGAATTGGGACAAAAATTGGAAAATTTTTAAGGGACTTTGAAAAAATTTCAACTGGAATTTTAGCAATTTTTTGACGTGAAATTGTAAACATGTGGACATGGATTTTGAAAATTCTAGAGAGAATTTTAAAAGCTTCAACAGAATTCCAACAGTTTTGAGAGGGATTTGAAAAGTTTCAATGGGAATGGGAAGAATTGGGACAAAAATTGGAAAATTTTTTAAGGGACTTTGAAAAAATTCAAACTGGAATTTTAGCAATTTTTTGACGTGAAATTGTAAACATGTGGACATGGATTTTGAAAATTCTAGAGAGAATTTTAAAAGCTTCAACAGAATTCCAACAGTTTTGAGAGAGATTTGAAAAGTTTCAATGGGAATGGGAAGAATTGGGACAAAAATTGGAAAATTTTTAAGGGACTTTGAAAAAATTTCAACTGGAATTTTAGCAATTTTTTGACGTGAAATTGTAAACATGTGGACATGGATTTTGAAAATTCTAGAGAGAATTTTAAAAGCTTCAACAGAATTTCAACAGTTTTGAGAGGGATTTGAAAAGTTTCAATGGGAATGGGAAGAATTGGGACAAAAATTGGAAAATTTTTAAGGGACTTTGAAAAAATTTCAACTGGAATTTTAGCCATTTTTTGACGTGAAATTGTAAACATGTGGACATGGATTTTGAAAATTCTAGAGAGAATTTTAAAAGCTTCAACAGAATTCCAACAGTTTTGAGAGGGATTTGAAAAGTTTCAATGGGAATGGGAAGAATTGGGACAAAAATGGGAAAATTTTTAAGGGACTTTGAAAAAATTGCAACTGGAATTTTAGCAATTTTTTGACGTGAAATTGTAAACATGTGGACATGGATTTTGAAAATTCTGGAGAGAATTTTAAAAGCTTCAACAGAATTCCAACAGTTTTGAGAGAGATTTGAAAAGTTTCAATGGGAATGGGAAGAATTGGGACAAAATTGGAAAATTTTTAAGGGACTTTGAAAAAATTTCAACTGGAATTTTAGCCCATTTTTTGACGTGAAATTGTAAACATGTGGACATGGATTTTGAAAATTCTAGAGAGAAGTGTCAAAATTTCAGTAGGATTTCAACAGTTTTGAGAGGGATTTGAAAAGTTTCAATGGGAATGGGAAGAATTGGGACAAAAATGGGAAAATTTTTAAGGGACTTTGAAAAAATTTCAACTGGAATTTTAGCAATTTTTTTACGTGAAATTGTAAACATGTGGACATGGATTTTGAAAATTCTAGAGAGAATTTTAAAAGCTTCAACAGAATTTCAACAATTTTGAGAGGGATTTGAGAAGTTTCAATGGGAATGGGAAGAATTGGGACAAAAATTGGAAAATTTTTAAGGGACTTTGAAAAAATTTCAACTGGAATTTTAGCAATTTTGACGTGAAATTGTAAACATGTGGACATGGATTTTGAAAATTCTAGAGAGAATTTTAAAAGCTTCAACAGAATTTCAACAATTTTGAGAGGGATTTGAAAAGTTTCAATGGGAATGGGAAGAATTGGGACAAAAATTGGAAAATTTTTAAGGGACTTTGAAAAAATTTCCACTGGAATTTTAGCAATTTTTTGACGTGAAATTGTAAACATGTAGACGTGGACT
>NW_028116993.1:0-27882 GCF_964273445.1 Streptopelia decaocto | reverse complement strand
GAAGAATTGGGACAAAAATTGGAAAATTTTTAAGGGACTTTGAAAAAATTTCAACTGGAATTTTAGCAATTTTTTGACGTGAAATTGTAAACATGTGGCCATGGATTTTGAAAATTCTAGAGAGAATTTTAAAAGCTTCAACAGAATTTCAACAATTTTGAGAGGGATTTGAAAAGTTTCAATGGGAATGGGAAGAATTGGGACAAAAATTGGAAAATTTTTAAGGGACTTTGAAAAAATTTCAACTGGAATTTTAGCCATTTTCTGACGTGAAATTGTAAACATGTTGAAGTGGATTTTGAAAATTCTAGAGAGAATTTTAAAAGCTTCAACAGAATTTCAACAATTTTGAGAGGGATTTGAAAAGTTTCAATGGGAATGGGAAGAATTGGGACAAAAATTGGAAAATTTTTCAGGGACTTAATTTAAACTGGAATTTTAGCAATTTTTGACGTGAAATTGTAAACATGTGGACATGGATTTTGAAAATTCTAGAAAGAATTTTAAAAGCTTCAACAGAATTTCAACAATTTTGAGAGGGATTTGAAAAGTTTCAATGGGAATGGGAAGAATTGGGACAAAAATTGGAAAATTTTTAAGGGACTTTGAAAAAATTTCAACTGGAATTTTAGCAATTTTTTGACGTGAAATTGTAAACATGTGGACATGGATTTTGAAAATTCTAGAGAGAATTTTAAAAGCTTCAAGAGAATTTCAACAATTTTGAGAGGGATTTGAAAAGTTTCAATGGGAATGGGAAGAATTGGGACAAAAATTGGAAAATTTTTAAGGGACTTTGAAAAAATTTCAACTGGAATTTTAGCAATTTTTTGACGTGAAATTGTAAACATGTGGACATGGATTTGGAAAATTCTAGAGAGAATTTTAAAAGCTTCAAGAGAATTTCAACAATTTTGAGAGGGATTTGAAAAGTTTCAATGGGAATGGGAAGAATTGGGACAAAAATTGGAAAATTTTTAAGGGACTTTGAAAAAATTTCAACTGGAATTTTAGCAATTTTTTGACGTGAAATTGTAAACATGTGGACATGGATTTTGAAAATTCTAGAGAATTTTAAAAGCTTCAACAGAATTTCAACAATTTGGAGAGGGATTTGAAAAGTTTCAATGGGAATGGGAAGAATTGGGACAAAAATTGGAAAATTTTTAAGGGACTTTGAAAAAATTTCAACTGGAATTTTAGCCATTTTCTGACGTGAAATTGTAAACATGTTGAAGTGGATTTTGAAAATTCTAGAGAGAATTTTAAAAGCTTCAACAGAATTTCAACAATTTTGAGAGGGATTTGAAAAGTTTCAATGGGAATGGGAAGAATTGGGACAAAAATGGGAAAATTTTTAAGGGACTTTGAAAAAATTTCAACTGGAATTTCAGCAATTTTTTGACGTGAAATTGTAAACATGTGGACATGGATTTTGAAAATTCTAGAGAGAATTTTAAAAGCTTCAAGAGAATTTCAACAATTTTGAGAGGGATTTGAAAAGTTTCAATGGGAATGGGAAGAATTGGGACAAAAATTGGAAAATTTTTATGGGACTTTGAAAAAATTTCAACTGGAATTTTAGCAATTTTTTGACGTGAAATTGTAAACATGTGGACATGGATTTTGAAAATTCTAGAGAGAATTTTAAAAGCTTCAAGAGAATTTCAACAATTTGGAGAGGGATTTGAAAAGTTTCAATGGGAATGGGAAGAATTGGGACAAAAATTGGAAAATTTTTAAGGGACTTTGAAAAAATTTCAACTGGAATTTTAGCCATTTTTTGACGTGAAATTGTAAACATGTGGACATGGATTTTGAAAATTCTAGAGAGAATTTTAAAAGCTTCAACAGAATTTCAACAATTTTGAGAGGGATTTGAAAAGTTTCAATGGGAATGGGAAGAATTGGGACAAAAATTGGAAAATTTTTAAGGGACTTTGAAAAAATTTCAACTGGAATTTTAGCCATTTTTTGACGTGAAATTGTAAACATGTGGACATGGATTTTGAAAATTCTAGAGAGAATTTTAAAAGCTTCAACAGAATTTCAACAATTTTGAGAGGGATTTGAAAAGTTTCAATGGGAATGGGAAGAATTGGGACAAAAATTGGAAAATTTTTAAGGGACTTTGAAAAAATTTCAACTGGAATTTTAGCCATTTTTTGACGTGAAATTGTAAACATGTGGACATGGATTTTGAAACTTCTAGAGAGAATTTTAAAAGCTTCAACAGAATTTCAACAATTTGGAGAGGGATTTGAAAAGTTTCAATGGGAATGGGAAGAATTGGGACAAAAATTGGAAAATTTTTAAGGGACTTTGAAAAAATTTCAACTGGAATTTTAGCCATTTTCTGACGTGAAATTGTAAACATGTTGAAGTGGATTTTGAGAATTCTAGAGAGAATTTTAAAAGCTTCAACAGAATTTCAACAATTTTGAGAGGGATTTGAAAAGTTTCAATGGGAATGGGAAGAATTGGGACAAAAATTGGAAAATTTTTCAGGGACTTAATTTAAACTGGAATTTTAGCAATTTTTGACGTGAAATTGTAAACATGTGGACATGGATTTTGAAAATTCTAGAGAGAATTTTAAAAGCTTCAACAGAATTTCAACAATTTGGAGAGGGATTTGAAAAGTTTCAATGGGAATGGGAAGAATTGGGACAAAAATTGGAAAATTTTTAAGGGACTTTGAAAAAAATTAAACTGGAATTTTAGCAATTTTTTGACGTGAAATTGTAAACATGTGGCCATGGATTTTGAAAATTCTAGAGAGAATTTTAAAAGCTTCAAGAGAATTTCAACAATTTGGAGAGGGATTTGAAAAGTTTCAATGGGAATGGGAAGAATTGGGACAAAAATTGGAAAATTTTTAAGGGACTTTGAAAAAATTTCAACTGGAATTTTAGCAATTTTTTGACGTGAAATTGTAAACATGTGGACATGGATTTTGAAAATTCTAGAGAGAATTTTAAAAGCTTCAAGAGAATTTCAACAATTTTGAGAGGGATTTGAAAAGTTTCAATGGGAATGGGAAGAATTGGGACAAAAATTGGAAAATTTTTAAGGGACTTTGAAAAAATTT
Source organism: Streptopelia decaocto (assembly GCF_964273445.1). Lineage (NCBI taxonomy): Eukaryota > Metazoa > Chordata > Aves > Columbiformes > Columbidae > Streptopelia > Streptopelia decaocto. The sequence continues at coordinate 24,791 of NW_028116993.1, read as the reverse complement.
CAACTGGAATTTTAGCCATTTTTTGACGTGAAATTGTAAACATGTGGACATGGATTTTGAAAATTCTAGAGAGAATTTTAAAAGCTTCAACAGAATTTCAACAATTTTGAGAGGGATTTGAAAAGTTTCAATGGGAATGGGAAGAATTGGGACAAAAATTGGAAAATTTTTAAGGGACTTTGAAAAAATTTCAACTGGAATTTTAGCAATTTTTTGACGTGAAATCGTAAACATGTTGAAGTGGATTTTGAAAATTCTAGAGAGAATTTTAAAAGCTTCAACAGAATTTCAACAATTTGGAGAGGGATTTGAAAAGTTTCAATGGGAATGGGAAGAATTGGGACAAAAATTGGAAAATTTTTAAGGGACTTTGAAAAAATTTCAACTGGAATTTTAGCAATTTTTTGACGTGAAATTGTAAACATGTGGACATGGATTTTGAAAATTCTAGAGAGAATTTTAAAAGCTTCAACAGAATTTCAACGATTTTGAGAGGGATTTGAAAAGTTTCAATGGGAATGGGAAGAATTGGGACAAAAATTGGAAAATTTTTAAGGGACTTTGAAAAAATTTCAACTGGAATTTTAGCCATTTTCTGACGTGAAATTGTAAACATGTGGACATGGATTTTGAAAATTCTAGAAAGAATTTTAAAAGCTTCAACAGAATTTCAACAATTTTGAGAGGGATTTGAAAAGTTTCAATGGGAATGGGAAGAATTGGGACAAAAATTGGAAAATTTTTCAGGGACTTAATTTAAACTGGAATTTTAGCAATTTTTGACGTGAAATTGTAAACATGTGGACATGGATTTTGAAAATTCTAGAGAGAATTTTAAAAGCTTCAACAGAATTTCAACAATTTGGAGAGGGATTTGAAAAGTTTCAATGGGAATGGGAAGAATTGGGACAAAAATTGGAAAATTTTTAAGGGACTTTGAAAAAAATTAAACTGGAATTTTAGCAATTTTTTGACGTGAAATTGTAAACATGTGGCCATGGATTTTGAAAATTCTAGAGAGAATTTTAAAAGCTTCAACAGAATTTCAACAATTTTGAGAGGGATTTGAAAAGTTTCAATGGGAATGGGAAGAATTGGGACAAAAATTGGAAAATTTTTAAGGGACTTTGAAAAAATTTCAACTGGAATTTTAGCAATTTTTTGACGTGAAATTGTAAACATGTGGACATGGATTTTGAAAATTCTAGAGAGAATTTTAAAAGCTTCAAGAGAATTTCAACAATTTTGAGAGGGATTTGAAAAGTTTCAATGGGAATGGGAAGAATTGGGACAAAAATTGGAAAATTTTTAAGGGACTTTGAAAAAATTTCAACTGGAATTTTAGCCATTTTTTGACGTGAAATTGTAAACATGTGGACATGGATTTTGAAAATTCTAGAGAGAATTTTAAAAGCTTCAACAGAATTTCAACAATTTGGAGAGGGATTTGAAAAGTTTCAATGGGAATGGGAAGAATTGGGACAAAAATTGGAAAATTTTTAAGGGACTTTGAAAAAATTTCAACTGGAATTTTAGCAATTTTTTGACGTGAAATTGTAAACATGTGGACATGGATTTTGAAAATTCTAGAGAGAATTTTAAAAGCTTCAACAGAATTTCAACAATTTGGAGAGGGATTTGAAAAGTTTCAATGGGAATGGGAAGAATTGGGACAAAAATTGGAAAATTTTTAAGGGACTTTGAAAAAATTTCAACTGGAATTTTAGCAATTTTTTGACGTGAAATTGTAAACATGTGGACATGGATTTTGAAAATTCTAGAGAGAATTTTAAAAGCTTCAACAGAATTTCAACGATTTTGAGAGGGATTTGAAAAGTTTCAATGGGAATGGGAAGAATTGGGACAAAAATTGGAAAATTTTTAAGGGACTTTGAAAAAATTTCAACTGGAATTTTAGCCATTTTCTGACGTGAAATTGTAAACATGTTGAAGTGGATTTTGAAAATTCTAGAGAGAATTTTAAAAGCTTCAACAGAATTTCAACAATTTTGAGAGGGATTTGAAAAGTTTCAATGGGAATGGGAAGAATTGGGACAAAAATTGGAAAATTTTTCTGGGACTTAATTTAAACTGGAATTTTAGCAATTTTTGACGTGAAATTGTAAACATGTGGACATGGATTTTGAAAATTCTAGAGAGAATTTTAAAAGCTTCAAGAGAATTTCAACAATTTTGAGAGGGATTTGAAAAGTTTCAATGGGAATGGGAAGAATTGGGACAAAAATTGGAAAATTTTTAAGGGACTTTGAAAAAATTTCAACTGGAATTTTAGCCATTTTTTGACGTGAAATTGTAAACATGTGGACATGGATTTTGAAAATTCTAGAGAGAATTTTAAAAGCTTCAACAGAATTTCAACAATTTTGAGAGGGATTTGAAAAGTTTCAATGGGAATGGGAAGAATTGGGACAAAAATTGGAAAATTTTTAAGGGACTTTGAAAAAATTTCAACTGGAATTTTAGCAATTTTTTGACGTGAAATCGTAAACATGTTGAAGTGGATTTTGAAAATTCTAGAGAGAATTTTAAAAGCTTCAACAGAATTTCAACAATTTTGAGAGGGATTTGAAAAGTTTCAATGGGAATGGGAAGAATTGGGACAAAAATTGGAAAATTTTTAAGGGACTTTGAAAAAATTTCAACTGGAATTTTAGCAATTTTTTGACGTGAAATTGTAAACATGTGGCCATGGATTTTGAAAATTCTAGAGAGAATTTTAAAAGCTTCAACAGAATTTCAACAATTTGGAGAGGGATTTGAAAAGTTTCAATGGGAATGGGAAGAATTGGGACAAAAATTGGAAAATTTTTAAGGGACTTTGAAAAAATTTCAACTGGAATTTTAGCAATTTTTTGACGTGAAATTGTAAACATGTGGACATGGATTTTGAAACTTCTAGAGAGAATTTTAAAAGCTTCAACAGAATTTCAACAATTTGGAGAGGGATTTGAAAAGTTTCAATGGGAATGGGAAGAATTGGGACAAAAATTGGAAAATTTTTAAGGGACTTTGAAAAAATTTCAACTGGAATTTTAGCAATTTTTTGACGTGAAATTGTAAACATGTGGACATGGATTTTGAAAATTCTAGAGAGAATTTTAAAAGCTTCAACAGAATTTCAACGATTTTGAGAGGGATTTGAAAAGTTTCAATGGGAATGGGAAGAATTGGGACAAAAATTGGAAAATTTTTAAGGGACTTTGAAAAAATTTCAACTGGAATTTTAGCAATTTTTTGACGTGAAATTTTAAACATGTGGACATGGATTTTGAAAATTCTAGAAAGAATTTTAAAAGCTTCAACAGAATTTCAACAATTTTGAGAGGGATTTGAAAAGTTTCAATGGGAATGAGAAGAATTGGGACAAAAATTGGAAAATTTTTAAGGGACTTTGAAAAAATTTCAACTGGAATTTTAGCAATTTGGACGTGAAATTGTAAACATGTGGACATGGATTTTGAAACTTCTAGAGAGAATTTTAAAAGCTTCAACAGAATTTCAACAATTTGGAGAGGGATTTGAAAAGTTTCAATGGGAATGGGAAGAATTGGGACAAAAATTGGAAAATTTTTAAGGGACTTTGAAAAAATTTCAACTGGAATTTTAGCAATTTTTTGACGTGAAATTGTAAACATGTGGCCATGGATTTTGAAAATTCTAGAGAGAATTTTAAAAGCTTGAAGAGAATTTCAACAATTTTGAGAGGGATTTGAAAAGTTTCAATGGGAATGGGAAGAATTGGGACAAAAATTGGAAAATTTTTAAGGGACTTTGAAAAAATTTCAACTGGAATTTTAGCAATTTTTTGACGTGAAATTGTAAACATGTGGACATGGATTTTGAAAATTCTAGAGAATTTTAAAAGCTTCAAGAGAATTTCAACAATTTTGAGAGGGATTTGAAAAGTTTCAATGGGAATGGGAAGAATTGGGACAAAAATTGGAAAATTTTTCAGGGACTTAATTTCAACTGGAATTTTAGCCATTTTTTGACGTGAAATTGTAAACATGTGGACATGGATTTTGAAAATTCTAGAGAGAATTTTAAAAGCTTCAACAGAATTTCAACAATTTTGAGAGGGATTTGAAAAGTTTCAATGGGAATGGGAAGAATTGGGACAAAAATTGGAAAATTTTTAAGGGACTTTGAAAAAATTTCAACTGGAATTTTAGCAATTTTTTGACGTGAAATCGTAAACATGTTGAAGTGGATTTTGAAACTTCTAGAGAGAATTTTAAAAGCTTCAAGAGAATTTCAACAATTTTGAGAGGGATTTGAAAAGTTTCAATGGGAATGGGAAGAATTGGGACAAAAATTGGAAATTTTTAAGGGACTTTGAAAAAATTTCAACTGGAATTTTAGCCATTTTTTGACGTGAAATTGTAAACATGTGGACATGGATTTTGAAAATTCTAGAGAGAATTTTAAAAGCTTCAAAGAGAATTTCAACAATTTTGAGAGGGATTTGAAAAGTTTCAATGGGAATGGGAAGAATTGGGACAAAAATTGGAAAATTTTTAAGGGACTTTGAAAAAATTTCAACTGGAATTTTAGCAATTTTTTGACGTGAAATTGTAAACATGTTGAAGTGGATTTTGAAAATTCTAGAGAGAATTTTAAAAGCTTCAACAGAATTTCAACGATTTTGAGAGGGATTTGAAAAGTTTCAATGGGAATGGGAAGAATTGGGACAAAAATTGGAAAATTTTTAAGGGACTTTGAAAAAATTTCAACTGGAATTTCAGCAATTTTTTGACGTGAAATTGTAAACATGTGGACATGGATTTTGAAAATTCTAGAGAGAATTTTAAAAGCTTCAAGAGAATTTCAACAATTTTGAGAGGGATTTGAAAAGTTTCAATGGGAATGGGAAGAATTGGGACAAAAATTGGAAAATTTTTAAGGGACTTTGAAAAAATTGCAACTGGAATTTTAGCAAATTTTTGACGTGAAATTGTAAACATGTGGACATGGATTTTGAAAATTCTAGAGAGAATTTTAAAAGCTTCAAGAGAATTTCAACAATTTGGAGAGGGATTTGAAAAGTTTCAATGGGAATGGGAAGAATTGGGACAAAAATTGGAAAATTTTTAAGGGACTTTGAAAAAATTTCAACTGGAATTTTAGCCATTTTTTGACGTGAAATTGTAAACATGTGGACATGGATTTTGAAAATTCTAGAGAGAATTTTAAAAGCTTCAACAGAATTTCAACAATTTTGAGAGGGATTTGAAAAGTTTCAATGGGAATGGGAAGAATTGGGACAAAAATTGGAAAATTTTTAAGGGACTTTGAAAAAATTTCAACTGGAATTTTAGCAATTTTTTGACGTGAAATTGTAAACATGTGGACATGGATTTTGAAAATTCTAGAGAGAATTTTAAAAGCTTCAACAGAATTTCAACAATTTTGAGAGGGATTTGAAAAGTTTCAATGGGAATGGGAAGAATTGGGACAAAAATTGGAAAATTTTTAAGGGACTTTGAAAAAATTGCAACTGGAATTTTAGCCATTTTTTGACGTGAAATTGTAAACATGTTGAAGTGGATTTTGAAAATTCTAGAGAGAATTTTAAAAGCTTCAAGAGAATTTCAACAATTTTGAGAGGGATTTGAAAAGTTTCAATGGGAATGGGAAGAATTGGGACAAAAATTGGAAAATTTTTAAGGGACTTTGAAAAAATTTCAACTGGAATTTTAGCCATTTTTTGACGTGAAATTGTAAACATGTGGACATGGATTTTGAAAATTCTAGAGAGAATTTTAAAAGCTTCAACAGAATTTCAACAATTTTGAGAGGGATTTGAAAAGTTTCAATGGGAATGGGAAGAATTGGGACAAAAATTGGAAAATTTTTAAGGGACTTTGAAAAAATTTCAACTGGAATTTTAGCCATTTTTTGACGTGAAATTGTAAACATGTGGACATGGATTTTGAAAATTCTAGAGAGAATTTAAAAAGCTTCAACAGAATTTCAACAATTTTGAGAGGGATTTGAAAAGTTTCAATGGGAATGGGAAGAATTGGGACAAAAATTGGAAAATTTTTCAGGGACTTTGAAAAAATTTCAACTGGAATTTTAGCCATTTTCTGACGTGAAATTGTAAACATGTTGAAGTGGATTTTGAAAATTCTAGAGAGAATTTTAAAAGCTTCAAGAGAATTTCAACAATTTTGAGAGGGATTTGAAAAGTTTCAATGGGAATGGGAAGAATTGGGACAAAAATTGGAAAATTTTTAAGGGACTTTGAAAAAATTTCAACTGGAATTTTAGCAATTTTTTGACGTGAAATTGTAAACATGTGGACATGGATTTTGAAAATTCTAGAGAGAATTTTAAAAGCTTCAACAGAATTTCAACACTTTTGAGAGGGATTTGAAAAGTTTCAATGGAATGGGAAGAATTGGGACAGAAATTGGAAAATTTTTAAGGGACTTAATTTAAACTGGAATTTTAGCCATTTTTTGACGTGAAATTGTAAACATGTGGACATGGATTTTGAAAATTCTAGAGAGAATTTTAAAAGCTTCAACAGAATTTCAACAATTTTGAGAGGGATTTGAAAAGTTTCAATGGGAATGGGAAGAATTGGGACAAAAATTGGAAAATTTTTAAGGGACTTTGAAAAAAATTAAACTGGAATTTTAGCAATTTTCTGACGTGAAATTGTAAACATGTGGCCATGGATTTTGAAAATTCTAGAGAGAATTTTAAAAGCTTCAAGAGAATTTCAACAATTTGGAGAGGGATTTGAAAAGTTTCAATGGGAATGGGAAGAATTGGGACAAAAATTGGAAAATTTTTAAGGGACTTTGAAAAAATTTCAACTGGAATTTTAGCCATTTTTTGACGTGAAATTGTAAACATGTGGACATGGATTTTGAAAATTCTAGAGAGAATTTTAAAAGCTTCAAGAGAATTTCAACAATTTGGAGAGGGATTTGAAAAGTTTCAATGGGAATGGGAAGAATTGGGACAAAAATTGGAAAATTTTTAAGGGACTTTGAAAAAATTTCAACTGGAATTTTAGCAATTTTTTGACGTGAAATCGTAAACATGTTGAAGTGGATTTTGAAAATTCTAGAGAGGAATTTTAAAAGCTTCAACAGAATTTCAACAATTTTGAGAGGGATTTGAAAAGTTTCAATGGGAATGGGAAGAATTGGGACAAAAATTGGAAAATTTTTAAGGGACTTTGAAAAAATTTCAACTGGAATTTTAGCAATTTTTTGACGTGAAATTGTAAACATGTGGACATGGATTTTGAAAATTCTAGAGAGAATTTTAAAAGCTTCAACAGAATTTCAACAATTTGGAGAGGGATTTGAAAAGTTTCAATGGGAATGGGAAGAATTGGGACAAAAATTGGAAAATTTTTAAGGGACTTTGAAAAAATTTCAACTGGAATTTTAGCCATTTTTTGACGTGAAATTGTAAACATGTGGCCATGGATTTTGAAAATTCTAGAGAGAATTTTAAAAGCTTCAACAGAATTTCAACAATTTTGAGAGGGATTTGAAAAGTTTCAATGGGAATGGGAAGAATTGGGACAAAAATTGGAAAATTTTTAAGGGACTTTGAAAAAATTTCAACTGGAATTTTAGCAATTTTTTGACGTGAAATTGTAAACATGTGGACATGGATTTTGAAAATTCTAGAGAGAATTTTAAAAGCTTCAACAGAATTTCAACGATTTTGAGAGGGATTTGAAAAGTTTCAATGGGAATGGGAAGAATTGGGACAAAAATTGGAAATTTTTAAGGGACTTTGAAAAATTTCAACTGGAATTTTAGCCATTTTTTGACGTGAAATTGTAAACATGTGGACATGGATTTTGAAAATTCTAGAGAGAATTTTAAAAGCTTCAAGAGAATTTCAACAATTTTGAGAGGGATTTGAAAAGTTTCAATGGGAATGGGAAGAATTGGGACAAAAATTGGAAAATTTTTAAGGGACTTTGAAAAAATTTCAACTGGAATTTTAGCAATTTTTTGACGTGAAATCGTAAACATGTTGAAGTGGATTTTGAAACTTCTAGAGAGAATTTTAAAAGCTTCAAGAGAATTTCAACAATTTTGAGAGGGATTTGAAAAGTTTCAATGGGAATGGGAAGAATTGGGACAAAAATTGGAAATTTTTAAGGGACTTTGAAAAAATTTCAACTGGAATTTTAGCCATTTTTTGACGTGAAATTGTAAACATGTGGACATGGATTTTGAAAATTCTAGAGAGAATTTTAAAAGCTTCAAGAGAATTTCAACAATTTTGAGAGGGATTTGAAAAGTTTCAATGGGAATGGGAAGAATTGGGACAAAAATTGGAAAATTTTTAAGGGACTTTGAAAAAATTTCAACTGGAATTTTAGCAATTTTTTGACGTGAAATTGTAAACATGTTGAAGTGGATTTTGAAAATTCTAGAGAGAATTTTAAAAGCTTCAACAGAATTTCAACGATTTTGAGAGGGATTTGAAAAGTTTCAATGGGAATGGGAAGAATTGGGACAAAAATTGGAAAATTTTTAAGGGACTTTGAAAAAATTTCAACTGGAATTTCAGCAATTTTTTGACGTGAAATTGTAAACATGTGGCCATGGATTTTGAAAATTCTAGAGAGAATTTTAAAAGCTTCAAGAGAATTTCAACAATTTTGAGAGGGATTTGAAAAGTTTCAATGGGAATGGGAAGAATTGGGACAAAAATTGGAAAATTTTTAAGGGACTTTGAAAAAATTGCAACTGGAATTTTAGCAAATTTTTGACGTGAAATTGTAAACACGTGGACATGGATTTTGAAAATTCTAGAGAGAATTTTAAAAGCTTCAAGAGAATTTCAACAATTTGGAGAGGGATTTGAAAAGTTTCAATGGGAATGGGAAGAATTGGGACAAAAATTGGAAAATTTTTAAGGGACTTTGAAAAAATTTCAACTGGAATTTTAGCAATTTTTTGACGTGAAATTGTAAACATGTGGACATGGATTTTGAAAATTCTAGAGAGAATTTTAAAAGCTTCAACAGAATTTCAACAATTTTGAGAGGGATTTGAAAAGTTTCAATGGGAATGGGAAGAATTGGGACAAAAATTGGAAAATTTTTAAGGGACTTTGAAAAAATTGCAACTGGAATTTTAGCCATTTTTTGACGTGAAATTGTAAACATGTTGAAGTGGATTTTGAAAATTCTAGAGAGAATTTTAAAAGCTTCAAGAGAATTTCAACAATTTTGAGAGGGATTTGAAAAGTTTCAATGGGAATGGGAAGAATTGGGACAAAAATTGGAAAATTTTTAAGGGACTTTGAAAAAATTTCAACTGGAATTTTAGCCATTTTTTGACGTGAAATTGTAAACATGTGGACATGGATTTTGAAAATTCTAGAGAGAATTTTAAAAGCTTCAACAGAATTTCAACAATTTTGAGAGGGATTTGAAAAGTTTCAATGGGAATGGGAAGAATTGGGACAAAAATTGGAAAATTTTTAAGGGACTTTGAAAAAATTTCAACTGGAATTTTAGCCATTTTTTGACGTGAAATTGTAAACATGTGGACATGGATTTTGAAACTTCTAGAGAGAATTTAAAAAGCTTCAACAGAATTTCAACAATTTTGAGAGGGATTTGAAAAGTTTCAATGGGAATGGGAAGAATTGGGACAAAAATTGGAAAATTTTTCAGGGACTTTGAAAAAATTTCAACTGGAATTTTAGCCATTTTCTGACGTGAAATTGTAAACATGTTGAAGTGGATTTTGAAAATTCTAGAGAGAATTTTAAAAGCTTCAAGAGAATTTCAACAATTTTGAGAGGGATTTGAAAAGTTTCAATGGGAATGGGAAGAATTGGGACAAAAATTGGAAAATTTTTAAGGGACTTTGAAAAAATTTCAACTGGAATTTTAGCAATTTTTTGACGTGAAATTGTAAACATGTGGACATGGATTTTGAAAATTCTAGAGAGAATTTTAAAAGCTTCAACAGAATTTCAACACTTTTGAGAGGGATTTGAAAAGTTTCAATGGGAATGGGAAGAATTGGGACAGAAATTGGAAAATTTTTAAGGGACTTAATTTAAACTGGAATTTTAGCCATTTTTTGACGTGAAATTGTAAACATGTGGACATGGATTTTGAAAATTCTAGAGAGAATTTTAAAAGCTTCAACAGAATTTCAACAATTTTGAGAGGGATTTGAAAAGTTTCAATGGGAATGGGAAGAATTGGGACAAAAATTGGAAAATTTTTAAGGGACTTTGAAAAAAATTAAACTGGAATTTTAGCAATTTTTTGACGTGAAATTGTAAACATGTGGCCATGGATTTTGAAAATTCTAGAGAGAATTTTAAAAGCTTCAACAGAATTTCAACAATTTTGAGAGGGATTTGAAAAGTTTCAATGGGAATGGGAAGAATTGGGACAAAAATTGGAAAATTTTTAAGGGACTTTGAAAAAATTTCAACTGGAATTTTAGCCATTTTTTGACGTGAAATTGTAAACATGTGGACATGGATTTTGAAAATTCTAGAGAGAATTTTAAAAGCTTCAAGAGAATTTCAACAATTTGGAGAGGGATTTGAAAAGTTTCAATGGGAATGGGAAGAATTGGGACAAAAATTGGAAAATTTTTAAGGGACTTTGAAAAAATTTCAACTGGAATTTTAGCAATTTTTTGACGTGAAATCGTAAACATGTTGAAGTGGATTTTGAAAATTCTAGAGAGAATTTTAAAAGCTTCAACAGAATTTCAACAATTTTGAGAGGGATTTGAAAAGTTTCAATGGGAATGGGAAGAATTGGGACAAAAATTGGAAAATTTTTAAGGGACTTTGAAAAAATTTCAACTGGAATTTTAGCAATTTTTTGACGTGAAATTGTAAACATGTGGACATGGATTTTGAAAATTCTAGAGAGAATTTTAAAAGCTTCAACAGAATTTCAACAATTTGGAGAGGGATTTGAAAAGTTTCAATGGGAATGGGAAGAATTGGGACAAAAATTGGAAAATTTTTAAGGGACTTTGAAAAAATTTCAACTGGAATTTTAGCCATTTTTTGACGTGAAATTGTAAACATGTGGCCATGGATTTTGAAAATTCTAGAGAGAATTTTAAAAGCTTCAAGAGAATTTCAACAATTTTGAGAGGGATTTTAAAAGTTTCAATGGGAATGGGAAGAATTGGGACAAAAATTGGAAAATTTTTAAGGGACTTTGAAAAAATTTCAACTGGAATTTTAGCCATTTTTTGACGTGAAATTGTAAACATGTGGACATGGATTTTGAAAATTCTAGAGAATTTTAAAAGCTTCAACAGAATTTCAACAATTTTGAGAGGGATTTGAAAAGTTTCAATGGGAATGGGAAGAATTGGGACAAAAATTGGAAAATTTTTAAGGGACTTTGAAAAAATTTCAACTGGAATTTTAGCAATTTTTTGACGTGAAATTGTAAACATGTTGAAGTGGATTTTGAAAATTCTAAAGAGAATTTTAAAAGCTTCAACAGAATTTCAACAATTTTGAGAGGGATTTGAAAAGTTTCAATGGGAATGGGAAGAATTGGGACAAAAATTGGAAAATTTTTAAGGGACTTTGAAAAAATTTCAACTGGAATTTTAGCCATTTTTTGACGTGAAATTGTAAACATGTGGACATGGATTTTGAAAATTCTAGAGAGAATTTTAAAAGCTTCAAGAGAATTTCAACAATTTTGAGAGGGATTTGAAAAGTTTCAATGGGAATGGGAAGAATTGGGACAAAAATTGGAAAATTTTTCAGGGACTTAATTTCAACTGGAATTTTAGCCATTTTTTGACGTGAAATTGTAAACATGTGGACATGGATTTTGAAAATTCTAGAGAGAATTTTAAAAGCTTCAAGAGAATTTCAACAATTTTGAGAGGGATTTGAAAAGTTTCAATGGGAATGGGAAGAATTGGGACAAAAATTGGAAAATTTTTAAGGGACTTTGAAAAAATTAAACTGGAATTTTAGCAATTTTTTGACGTGAAATCATAAACATGTTGAAGTGGATTTTGAAAATTCTAGAGAGAATTTTAAAAGCTTCAAGAGAATTTCAACAATTTTGAGAGGGATTTGAAAAGTTTCAATGGGAATGGGAAGAATTGGGACAAAAATTGGAAAATTTTTAAGGGACTTTGAAAAAATTTCAACTGGAATTTTAGCAATTTTTTGACGTGTAATTGTAAACATGTGGACATGGATTTTGAAAATTCTAGAGAGAATTTTAAAAGCTTCAAGAGAATTTCAACAATTTGGAGAGGGATTTGAAAAGTTTCAATGGGAATGGGAAGAATTGGGACAAAAATTGGAAAATTTTTAAGGGACTTTGAAAAAATTTCAACTGGAATTTTAGCCATTTTTTGACGTGAAATTGTAAACATGTGGACATGGATTTTGAAAATTCTAGAGAGAATTTTAAAAGCTTCAACAGAATTTCAACAATTTTGAGAGGGATTTGAAAAGTTTCAATGGGAATGGGAAGAATTGGGACAAAAATTGGAAAATTTTTAAGGGACTTTGAAAAAATTTCAACTGGAATTTTAGCAATTTTTTGACGTGAAATTGTAAACATGTGGACATGGATTTTGAAAATTCTAGAGAGAATTTTAAAAGCTTCAAGAGAATTTCAACAATTTTGAGAGGGATTTGAAAAGTTTCAATGGGAATGGGAAGAATTGGGACAAAAATTGGAAAATTTTTCAGGGACTTAATTTCAACTGGAATTTTAGCAATTTTTTGACGTGAAATCGTAAACATGTTGAAGTGGATTTTGAAAATTCTAGAGAGAATTTTAAAAGCTTCAAGAGAATTTCAACAATTTTGAGAGGGATTTGAAAAGTTTCAATGGGAATGGGAAGAATTGGGACAAAAATTGGAAAATTTTTAAGGGACTTTGAAAAAATTTCAACTGGAATTTTAGCCATTTTCTGACGTGAAATTGTAAACATGTTGAAGTGGATTTTGAAAATTCTAGAGAGAATTTTAAAAGCTTCAACAGAATTTCAACAATTTTGAGAGGGATTTGAAAAGTTTCAATGGGAATGGGAAGAATTGGGACAAAAATTGGAAAATTTTGAAGGGACTTTGAAAAAATTTCAACTGGAATTTTAGCAATTTTTTGACGTGAAATTGTAAACATGTGGACATGGATTTTGAAAATTCTAGAGAGAATTTTAGAAGCTTCAACAGAATTTCAACAATTTGGAGAGGGATTTGAAAAGTTTCAATGGGAATGGGAAGAATTGGGACAAAAATTGGAAAATTTTTAAGGGACTTTGAAAAAATTTCAACTGGAATTTTAGCCATTTTTTGACGTGAAATTGTAAACATGTGGACATGGATTTTGAAAATTCTAGAGAGAATTTTAAAAGCTTCAAGAGAATTTCAACAATTTTGAGAGGGATTTGAAAAGTTTCAATGGGAATGGGAAGAATTGGGACAAAAATTGGAAAATTTTTAAGGGACTTTGAAAAAATTTCAACTGGAATTTTAGCCATTTTTTGACGTGAAATTGTAAACATGTTGAAGTGGATTTTGAAAATTCTAGAGAGAATTTTAAAAGCTTCAAGAGAATTTCAACAATTTTGAGAGGGATTTGAATAGTTTCAATGGGAATGGGAAGAATTGGGACAAAAATTGGAAAATTTTTAGGGGACTTTGAAAAAATTTCAACTGGAATTTTAGCCATTTTTTGACGTGAAATTGTAAACATGTGGACATGGATTTTGAAAATTCTAGAGAGAATTTTAAAAGCTTCAACAGAATTTCAACAATTTTGAGAGGGATTTGAAAAGTTTCAATGGGAATGGGAAGAATTGGGACAAAAATTGGAAAATTTTTAAGGGACTTTGAAAAAATTTCAACTGGAATTTTAGCCATTTTTTGACGTGAAATTGTAAACATGTTGAAGTGGATTTTGAAAATTCTAGAGAGAATTTTAAAAGCTTCAAGAGAATTTCAACAATTTTGAGAGGGATTTGAAAAGTTTCAATGGGAATGGGAAGAATTGGGACAAAAATTGGAAAATTTTTAAGGGACTTTGAAAAAATTTCAATGGAATTTTAGCCATTTTTTGACGTGAAATTGTAAACATGTGGACATGGATTTTGAAAATTCTAGAGAGAATTTTAAAAGCTTCAAGAGAATTTCAACAATTCTGAGAGGGATTTGAAAAGTTTCAATGGGAATGGGAAGAATTGGGACAAAAATTGGAAAATTTTTAAGGGACTTTGAAAAAATTGCAACTGGAATTTTAGCAATTTTCTGACGTGAAATTGTAAACATGTGGACATGGATTTTGAAAATTCTAGAGAGAATTTTAAAAGCTTCAACAGAATTTCAACGATTTTGAGAGGGATTTGAAAAGTTTCAATGGGAATGGGAAGAATTGGGACAAAAATTGGAAAATTTTTAAGGGACTTTGAAAAAATTGCAACTGGAATTTTAGCCATTTTTTGACGTGAAATTGTAAACATGTGGCCATGGATTTTGAAAATTCTAGAGAGAATTTTAAAAGCTTCAAGAGAATTTCAACAATTTTGAGAGGGATTTTAAAAGTTTCAATGGGAATGGGAAGAATTGGGACAAAAATTGGAAAATTTTTAAGGGACTTTGAAAAAATTTCAACTGGAATTTTAGCCATTTTTTGACGTGAAATTGTAAACATGTGGACATGGATTTTGAAAATTCTAGAGAATTTTAAAAGCTTCAACAGAATTTCAACAATTTTGAGAGGGATTTGAAAAGTTTCAATGGGAATGGGAAGAATTGGGACAAAAATTGGAAAATTTTTAAGGGACTTTGAAAAAATTTCAACTGGAATTTTAGCAATTTTTTGACGTGAAATTGTAAACATGTTGAAGTGGATTTTGAAAATTCTAAAGAGAATTTTAAAAGCTTCAACAGAATTTCAACAATTTTGAGAGGGATTTGAAAAGTTTCAATGGGAATGGGAAGAATTGGGACAAAAATTGGAAAATTTTTAAGGGACTTTGAAAAAATTTCAACTGGAATTTTAGCCATTTTTTGACGTGAAATTGTAAACATGTGGACATGGATTTTGAAAATTCTAGAGAGAATTTTAAAAGCTTCAAGAGAATTTCAACAATTTTGAGAGGGATTTGAAAAGTTTCAATGGGAATGGGAAGAATTGGGACAAAAATTGGAAAATTTTTCAGGGACTTAATTTCAACTGGAATTTTAGCCATTTTTTGACGTGAAATTGTAAACATGTGGACATGGATTTTGAAAATTCTAGAGAGAATTTTAAAAGCTTCAAGAGAATTTCAACAATTTTGAGAGGGATTTGAAAAGTTTCAATGGGAATGGGAAGAATTGGGACAAAAATTGGAAAATTTTTAAGGGACTTTGAAAAAATTAAACTGGAATTTTAGCAATTTTTTGACGTGAAATCGTAAACATGTTGAAGTGGATTTTGAAAATTCTAGAGAGAATTTTAAAAGCTTCAAGAGAATTTCAACAATTTTGAGAGGGATTTGAAAAGTTTCAATGGGAATGGGAAGAATTGGGACAAAAATTGGAAAATTTTTAAGGGACTTTGAAAAAATTTCAACTGGAATTTTAGCAATTTTTTGACGTGTAATTGTAAACATGTGGACATGGATTTTGAAAATTCTAGAGAGAATTTTAAAAGCTTCAAGAGAATTTCAACAATTTGGAGAGGGATTTGAAAAGTTTCAATGGGAATGGGAAGAATTGGGACAAAAATTGGAAAATTTTTAAGGGACTTTGAAAAATTTCAACTGGAATTTTAGCCATTTTTTGACGTGAAATTGTAAACATGTGGACATGGATTTTGAAAATTCTAGAGAGAATTTTAAAAGCTTCAACAGAATTTCAACAATTTTGAGAGGGATTTGAAAAGTTTCAATGGGAATGGGAAGAATTGGGACAAAAATTGGAAAATTTTTAAGGGACTTTGAAAAAATTTCAACTGGAATTTTAGCAATTTTTTGACGTGAAATTGTAAACATGTGGACATGGATTTTGAAAATTCTAGAGAGAATTTTAAAAGCTTCAAGAGAATTTCAACAATTTTGAGAGGGATTTGAAAAGTTTCAATGGGAATGGGAAGAATTGGGACAAAAATTGGAAAATTTTTCAGGGACTTAATTTCAACTGGAATTTTAGCAATTTTTTGACGTGAAATCGTAAACATGTTGAAGTGGATTTTGAAAATTCTAGAGAGAATTTTAAAAGCTTCAAGAGAATTTCAACAATTTTGAGAGGGATTTGAAAAGTTTCAATGGGAATGGGAAGAATTGGGACAAAAATTGGAAAATTTTTAAGGGACTTTGAAAAAATTTCAACTGGAATTTTAGCAATTTTTTGACGTGTAATTGTAAACATGTGGACATGGATTTTGAAAATTCTAGAGAGAATTTTAAAAGCTTCAAGAGAATTTCAACAATTTGGAGAGGGATTTGAAAAGTTTCAATGGGAATGGGAAGAATTGGGACAAAAATTGGAAAATTTTTAAGGGACTTTGAAAAAATTTCAACTGGAATTTTAGCCATTTTTTGACGTGAAATTGTAAACATGTGGACATGGATTTTGAAAATTCTAGAGAGAATTTTAAAAGCTTCAACAGAATTTCAACAATTTTGAGAGGGATTTGAAAAGTTTCAATGGGAATGGGAAGAATTGGGACAAAAATTGGAAAATTTTTAAGGGACTTTGAAAAAATTTCAACTGGAATTTTAGCAATTTTTTGACGTGAAATTGTAAACATGTGGACATGGATTTTGAAAATTCTAGAGAGAATTTTAAAAGCTTCAAGAGAATTTCAACAATTTTGAGAGGGATTTGAAAAGTTTCAATGGGAATGGGAAGAATTGGGACAAAAATTGGAAAATTTTTCAGGGACTTAATTTCAACTGGAATTTTAGCAATTTTTTGACGTGAAATCGTAAACATGTTGAAGTGGATTTTGAAAATTCTAGAGAGAATTTTAAAAGCTTCAAGAGAATTTCAACAATTTTGAGAGGGATTTGAAAAGTTTCAATGGGAATGGGAAGAATTGGGACAAAAATTGGAAAATTTTTCAGGGACTTAATTTCAACTGGAATTTTAGCCATTTTTTGACGTGAAATTGTAAACATGTGGCCATGGATTTTGAAAATTCTAGAGAGAATTTTAAAAGCTTGAAGAGAATTTCAACAATTTTGAGAGGGATTTGAAAAGTTTCAATGGGAATGGGAAGAATTGGGACAAAAATTGGAAAATTTTTAAGGGACTTTGAAAAAATTTCAACTGGAATTTTAGCCATTTTCTGACGTGAAATTGTAAACATGTTGAAGTGGATTTTGAAAATTCTAGAGAGAATTTTAAAAGCTTCAACAGAATTTCAACAATTTTGAGAGGGATTTGAAAAGTTTCAATGGGAATGGGAAGAATTGGGACAAAAATTGGAAAATTTTTAAGGGACTTTGAAAAAATTTCAACTGGAATTTCAGCAATTTTTTGACGTGAAATTGTAAACATGTGGACATGGATTTTGAAAATTCTAGAGAGAATTTTAAAAGCTTCAAGAGAATTTCAACAATTTTGAGAGGGATTTGAAAAGTTTCAATGGGAATGGGAAGAATTGGGACAAAAATTGGAAAATTTTTAAGGGACTTTGAAAAAATTTCAACTGGAATTTTAGCCATTTTCTGACGTGAAATTGTAAACATGTTGAAGTGGATTTTGAAAATTCTAGAGAGAATTTTAAAAGCTTCAACAGAATTTCAACAATTTTGAGAGGGATTTGAAAAGTTTCAATGGGAATGGGAAGAATTGGGACAAAAATTGGAAAATTTTTAAGGGACTTTGAAAAAATTTCAACTGGAATTTTAGCAATTTTTTGACGTGAAATTGTAAACATGTTGAAGTGGATTTTGAAAATTCTAGAGAGAATTTTAGAAGCTTCAACAGAATTTCAACAATTTGGAGAGGGATTTGAAAAGTTTCAATGGGAATGGGAAGAATTGGGACAAAAATTGGAAAATTTTTAAGGGACTTTGAAAAAATTTCAACTGGAATTTTAGCCATTTTTTGACGTGAAATTGTAAACATGTGGACATGGATTTTGAAAATTCTAGAGAGAATTTTAAAAGCTTCAAGAGAATTTCAACAATTTTGAGAGGGATTTGAAAAGTTTCAATGGGAATGGGAAGAATTGGGACAAAAATTGGAAAATTTTTAAGGGACTTTGAAAAAATTTCAACTGGAATTTTAGCCATTTTTTGACGTGAAATTGTAAACATGTTGAAGTGGATTTTGAAAATTCTAGAGAGAATTTTAAAAGCTTCAAGAGAATTTCAACAATTTTGAGAGGGATTTGAAAAGTTTCAATGGGAATGGGAAGAATTGGGACAAAAATTGGAAAATTTTTAGGGGACTTTGAAAAAATTTCAACTGGAATTTTAGCCATTTTTTGACGTGAAATTGTAAACATGTGGACATGGATTTTGAAAATTCTAGAGAGAATTTTAAAAGCTTCAACAGAATTTCAACAATTTTGAGAGGGATTTGAAAAGTTTCAATGGGAATGGGAAGAATTGGGACAAAAATTGGAAAATTTTTAAGGGACTTTGAAAAAATTTCAACTGGAATTTTAGCCATTTTTTGACGTGAAATTGTAAACATGTTGAAGTGGATTTTGAAAATTCTAGAGAGAATTTTAAAAGCTTCAAGAGAATTTCAACAATTTTGAGAGGGATTTGAAAAGTTTCAATGGGAATGGGAAGAATTGGGACAAAAATTGGAAAATTTTTAAGGGACTTTGAAAAAATTTCAATGGAATTTTAGCCATTTTTTGACGTGAAATTGTAAACATGTGGACATGGATTTTGAAAATTCTAGAGAGAATTTTAAAAGCTTCAAGAGAATTTCAACAATTCTGAGAGGGATTTGAAAAGTTTCAATGGGAATGGGAAGAATTGGGACAAAAATTGGAAAATTTTGAAGGGACTTTGAAAAAATTGCAACTGGAATTTTAGCAATTTTCTGACGTGAAATTGTAAACATGTGGACATGGATTTTGAAAATTCTAGAGAGAATTTTAAAAGCTTCAACAGAATTTCAACGATTTTGAGAGGGATTTGAAAAGTTTCAATGGGAATGGGAAGAATTGGGACAAAAATTGGAAAATTTTTAAGGGACTTTGAAAAAATTGCAACTGGAATTTTAGCCATTTTTTGACGTGAAATTGTAAACATGTGGACATGGATTTTGAAAATTCTAGAGAGAATTTTAAAAGCTTCAACAGAATTTCAACGATTTTGAGAGGGATTTGAAAAGTTTCAATGGGAATGGGAAGAATTGGGACAAAAATTGGAAAATTTTTAGGGGACTTTGAAAAAATTTCAACTGGAATTTTAGCCATTTTTTGACGTGAAATTGTAAACATGTGGACATGGATTTTGAAAATTCTAGAGAGAATTTTAAAAGCTTCAAGAGAATTTCAACAATTTTGAGAGGGATTTGAAAAGTTTCAATGGGAATGGGAAGAATTGGGACAAAAATTGGAAAATTTTTAAGGGACTTTGAAAAAATTTCAACTGGAATTTTAGCCATTTTTTGACGTGAAATTGTAAACATGTGGACATGGATTTTGAAAATTCTAGAGAGAATTTTAAAAGCTTCAACAGAATTTCAACAATTTTGAGAGGGATTTGAAAAGTTTCAATGGGAATGGGAAGAATTGGGACAAAAATTGGAAAATTTTTAAGGGACTTTGAAAAAATTTCAACTGGAATTTTAGCCATTTTCTGACGTGAAATTGTAAACATGTTGAAGTGGATTTTGAAAATTCTAGAGAGAATTTTAAAAGCTTCAACAGAATTTCAACAATTTTGAGAGGGATTTGAAAAGTTTCAATGGGAATGGGAAGAATTGGGACAAAAATTGGAAAATTTTTAAGGGACTTTGAAAAAATTTCAACTGGAATTTTAGCAATTTTTTGACGTGAAATTGTAAACATGTTGAAGTGGATTTTGAAAATTCTAGAGAGAATTTTAGAAGCTTCAACAGAATTTCAACAATTTGGAGAGGGATTTGAAAAGTTTCAATGGGAATGGGAAGAATTGGGACAAAAATTGGAAAATTTTTAAGGGACTTTGAAAAAATTTCAACTGGAATTTTAGCCATTTTTTGACGTGAAATTGTAAACATGTGGACATGGATTTTGAAAATTCTAGAGAGAATTTTAAAAGCTTCAAGAGAATTTCAACAATTTTGAGAGGGATTTGAAAAGTTTCAATGGGAATGGGAAGAATTGGGACAAAAATTGGAAAATTTTGAAGGGACTTTGAAAAAATTTCAACTGGAATTTTAGCCATTTTTTGACGTGAAATTGTAAACATGTTGAAGTGGATTTTGAAAATTCTAGAGAGAATTTTAAAAGCTTCAAGAGAATTTCAACAATTTTGAGAGGGATTTGAAAAGTTTCAATGGGAATGGGAAGAATTGGGACAAAAATTGGAAAATTTTTAAGGGACTTTGAAAAAATTTCAACTGGAATTTTAGCCATTTTTTGACGTGAAATTGTAAACATGTGGACATGGATTTTGAAAATTCTAGAGAGAATTTTAAAAGCTTCAAGAGAATTTCAACAATTTTGAGAGGGATTTGAAAAGTTTCAATGGGAATGGGAAGAATTGGGACAAAAATTGGAAAATTTTTAAGGGACTTTGAAAAAATTTCAACTGGAATTTTAGCCATTTTTTGACGTGAAATTGTAAACATGTGGACATGGATTTTGAAAATTCTAGAGAGAATTTAAAAAGCTTCAACAGAATTTCAACAATTTTGAGAGGGATTTGAAAAGTTTCAATGGGAATGGGAAGAATTGGGACAAAAATTGGAAAATTTTTCAGGGACGTTGAAAAAATTTCAACTGGAATTTTAGCCATTTTCTGACGTGAAATTGTAAACATGTTGAAGTGGATTTTGAAAATTCTAGAGAGAATTTTAAAAGCTTCAACAGAATTTCAACAATTTTGAGAGGGATTTGAAAAGTTTCAATGGGAATGGGAAGAATTGGGACAAAAATTGGAAAATTTTTCAGGGACTTTGAAAAAATTTCAACTGGAATTTTAGCCATTTTTTGACGTGAAATTGTAAACATGTGGACATGGATTTTGAAAATTCTAGAGAGAATTTTAAAAGCTTCAACAGAATTTCAACACTTTTGAGAGGGATTTGAAAAGTTTCAATGGGAATGGGAAGAATTGGGACAGAAATTGGAAAATTTTTAAGGGACTTAATTTAAACTGGAATTTTTGCAATTTTTTGACGTGAAATTGTAAACATGTGGACATGGATTTTGAAAATTCTAGAGAGAATTTTAAAAGCTTCAACAGAATTTCAACAATTTTGAGAGGGATTTGAAAAGTTTCAATGGGAATGGGAAGAATTGGGACAAAAATTGGAAAATTTTTAAGGGACTTTGAAAAAAATTAAACTGGAATTTTAGCAATTTTTTGACGTGAAATTGTAAACATGTGGCCATGGATTTTGAAAATTCTAGAGAGAATTTTAAAAGCTTCAACGGAATTTCAACAATTTTGAGAGGGATTTGAAAAGTTTCAATGGGAATGGGAAGAATTGGGACAAAAATTGGAAAATTTTTAAGGGACTTTGAAAAAATTTCAACTGGAATTTTAGCCATTTTTTGACGTGAAATTGTAAACATGTGGCCATGGATTTTGAAAATTCTAGAGAGAATTTTAAAAGCTTCAAGAGAATTTCAACAATTTGGAGAGGGATTTGAAAAGTTTCAATGGGAATGGGAAGAATTGGGACAAAAATTGGAAAATTTTTAAGGGACTTTGAAAAAATTTCAACTGGAATTTTAGCCATTTTTTGACGTGAAATTGTAAACATGTGGACATGGATTTTGAAAATTCTAGAGAGAATTTTAAAAGCTTCAACAGAATTTCAACAATTTTGAGAGGGATTTGAAAAGTTTCAATGGGAATGGGAAGAATTGGGACAAAAATTGGAAAATTTTTAAGGGACTTTGAAAAAATTTCAACTGGAATTTTAGCAATTTTTTGACGTGAAATCGTAAACATGTTGAAGTGGATTTTGAAAATTCTAGAGAGAATTTTAAAAGCTTCAACAGAATTTCAACAATTTGGAGAGGGATTTGAAAAGTTTCAATGGGAATGGGAAGAATTGGGACAAAAATTGGAAAATTTTTAAGGGACTTTGAAAAAATTTCAACTGGAATTTTAGCAATTTTTTGACGTGAAATTGTAAACATGTGGACATGGATTTTGAAAATTCTAGAGAGAATTTTAAAAGCTTCAACAGAATTTCAACGATTTTGAGAGGGATTTGAAAAGTTTCAATGGGAATGGGAAGAATTGGGACAAAAATTGGAAAATTTTTAAGGGACTTTGAAAAAATTTCAACTGGAATTTTAGCAATTTTTTGACGTGAAATTTTAAACATGTGGACATGGATTTTGAAAATTCTAGAAAGAATTTTAAAAGCTTAAACAGAATTTCAACAATTTTGAGAGGGATTTGAAAAGTTTCAATGGGAATGGGAAGAATTGGGACAAAAATTGGAAAATTTTTAAGGGACTTTGAAAAAATTTCAACTGGAATTTTAGCAATTTGGACGTGAAATTGTAAACATGTGGACATGGATTTTGAAACTTCTAGAGAGAATTTTAAAAGCTTCAACAGAATTTCAACAATTTGGAGAGGGATTTGAAAAGTTTCAATGGGAATGGGAAGAATTGGGACAAAAATTGGAAAATTTTTAAGGGACTTTGAAAAAATTTCAACTGGAATTTTAGCAATTTTTTGACGTGAAATTGTAAACATGTGGCCATGGATTTTGAAAATTCTAGAGAGAATTTTAAAAGCTTCAAGAGAATTTCAACAATTTTGAGAGGGATTTTAAAAGTTTCAATGGGAATGGGAAGAATTGGGACAAAAATTGGAAAATTTTTAAGGGACTTTGAAAAAATTTCAACTGGAATTTTAGCCATTTTTTGACATGAAATTGTAAACATGTGGACATGGATTTTGAAAATTCTAGAGAATTTTAAAAGCTTCAACAGAATTTCAACAATTTTGAGAGGGATTTGAAAAGTTTCAATGGGAATGGGAAGAATTGGGACAAAAATTGGAAAATTTTCAAGGGACTTTCAAAAAATTTCAACTGGAATTTTAGCAATTTGGACATGAAATTGTAAACATGTGGACATGGATTTTGAAACTTCTAGAGAGAATTTTAAAAGCTTCAACAGAATTTCAACAATTTGGAGAGGGATTTGAAAAGTTTCAATGGGAATGGGAAGAATTGGGACAAAAATTGGAAAATTTTTAAGGGACTTTGAAAAAATTTCAACTGGAATTTTAGCAATTTTTTGACGTGAAATTGTAAACATGTGGCCATGGATTTTGAAAATTCTAGAGAGAATTTTAAAAGCTTCAAGAGAATTTCAACAATTTGGAGAGGGATTTGAAAAGTTTCAATGGGAATGGGAAGAATTGGGACAAAAATTGGAAAATTTTTCAGGGACTTTGAAAAAATTTCAACTGGGGAATTTCAGCAATTTTTTGACGTGAAATTGTAAACATGTTGAAGTGGATTTTGAAAATTCTAGAGAGAATTTTAAAAGCTTCAACAGAATTTCAACAATTTTGAGAGGGATTTGAAAAGTTTCAATGGGAATGGGAAGAATTGGGACAAAAATTGGAAAATTTTTAAGGGACTTAGAAAAAATTGCAACTGGAATTTTAGCAATTTTCTGACGTGAAATTGTAAACATGTGGCCATGGATTTTGAAAATTCTAGAGAGAATTTTAAAAGCTTCAAGAGAATTTCAACAATTTGGAGAGGGATTTGAAAAGTTTCAATGGGAATGGGAAGAATTGGGACAAAAATTGGAAAATTTTTCAGGGACTTTGAAAAAATTTCAACTGGAATTTTAGCCATTTTTTGACGTGAAATTGTAAACATGTGGACATGGATTTTGAAAATTCTAGAGAGAATTTTAAAAGCTTCAAGAGAATTTCAACAATTTTGAGAGGGATTTGAAAAGTTTCAATGGGAATGGAAGAATTGGGACAAAAATTGGAAAATTTTTCAGGGACTTTGAAAAAATTTCAACTGGAATTTTAGCAATTTTTTGACGTGAAATTGTAAACATGTTGAAGTGGATTTTGAAAATTCTAGAGAGAATTTTAAAAGCTTCAACAGAATTTCAACAATTTTGAGAGGGATTTGAAAAGTTTCAATGGGAATGGGAAGAATTGGGACAAAAATTGGAAAATTTTTAAGGGACTTAGAAAAAATTGCAACTGGAATTTTAGCAATTTTCTGACGTGAAATTGTAAACATGTGGCCATGGATTTTGAAAATTCTAGAGAGAATTTTAAAAGCTTCAAGAGAATTTCAACAATTTGGAGAGGGATTTGAAAAGTTTCAATGGGAATGGGAAGAATTGGGACAAAAATTGGAAAATTTTTCAGGGACTTTGAAAAAATTTCAACTGGAATTTTAGCCATTTTTTGACGTGAAATTGTAAACATGTGGACATGGATTTTGAAAATTCTAGAGAGAATTTTAAAAGCTTCAAGAGAATTTCAACAATTTTGAGAGGGATTTGAAAAGTTTCAATGGGAATGGGAAGAATTGGGACAAAAATTGGAAAATTTTTAAGGGACTTTGAAAAAATTTCAACTGGAATTTTAGCAATTTTTTGACGTGAAATTGTAAACATGTTGAAGTGGATT
>NW_028116994.1:0-16573 GCF_964273445.1 Streptopelia decaocto | reverse complement strand
TGTACAAAGAAAAAAAAATAAAAATAAAAAGCCAAGAACGAAGAGAGAAAGAGAGACCATTTGGGATATTCCCAAATGGCAGGAAATACAAATGGCAGGAGTACGGTAGATAAAAGATTCATGCATCAGACCAAAAGGTACTTTTTCTGTTCACAAAATTATACTTAAAAGGTATACTTTGTGTTTCACAACTCAAGTCCACATTGATAAAACTGCCATCTCTCAGCCATCTCTTTATCTAAAAGGTGCATTTTTGTCCTGCCTGAGTGAGATGAAGAATGATTTATTTGTCAATCAGGGAATGCTCTGGAAAAGAGATTTTGCTCTTCTATTTTTTCTTCTATAGAACTAGGGAAAAAATATCACTCTTAAAGCTAATGTGCCCATGTACAACACAATCACCAGTCATTGCCACTTGTTCTAGCATTCAGCATCAGAGATGCTGGAATTTCCAAAGGAACTGGAAAATTGTAGTGAAATTCCAATTTCTGGAACCAATATAGGAGGAAAAAAAAAATGCTTTACATGACCCAGGACTAAATCTATCTGGAAGTACTGTCATTTGCTTTAACAACAAATCTTCCCTTTTGTGAGTAGTTGTACTTTGCAAGAATGTCTCTGCCTGCTTATGGGGGGGTCTAAGTAGAATGAATGCCGTTCTGTTCTTGAGTGAGATTTATTTCATCTTTGGTAAGAAGTCACCAATTTATTTGAGGGGATTTAGACTTCTGTTTACAGAAAAGTGATGAGGAGGAAAAAAAAAAAATCTACTCTCCTTTGTGTCCAGATTTGGAGTTTTTAGAACTACTTTATATTGGAGAAAAGTTCTGCAAATCCCACCTCCACGTAACCCGGTGTACCAATATAGTGCAGGTCTGCTTGCTTTTACTCATTGTGTTGCCTGTCTGTTGCATTATTGCTGGATTGCTTCCAAAAATCATCATCATCATAACAAAAGAACTTGTTCAGATGTTTACCCAAATATCTAAACATTTTTTTTTGAGGAACAAATCCATATTGAGCAGATACATCATTTGCAGCAATAATGTCTGGAAGAAAAGAAAAATGAAAAGTGTCAGTCAAAGTAAACAGACTCTATATTGCAGCCCCCAGGAGGCCACACTACGTTGTATAATATATTCAGTTGCTCACACCTAGCCCTATTTTCAAAGTCATAAACCGGAGTGGATTTGTCAGAGTTTCAACAATATAATTGTTTAGCTGTAAATTTTCCTGCTGGCAAGTTCCAGGGTTTTCAGATAATCCCAGGCAGGGATTCAAGCATGCAGTCACATACACAATAGATGGTTCACAGGTAACATGTGGAGCAAGCAAACCATGCTGCCACAGAAGTTTTCAGGGGATCATGAGTTCCCTCAAGCACACAATGTAATTTGAATATATGATACATAGATACTTCCACCATGGCACACAAAGAGAGTGACACTGTTGTGGATTGTGTATGATTAACAGTGGAAGTGCAGAGTAGGTTTAGAAGTGTGTAAATCACTCAAATTTTTTCGCATCTTGAGCACTAAGATGCATTCCCACTTGAAGCCATGTGGAGAGGGCTTGGCTCAGGCCCTATTTCAAAATAGTCAAGGGAAGCACCTGTGTCTCTGTTAGAGTGAGGCATGGCCCATAGCTTCTTACTTTGGCTATTTTTCTCCTGACTACATAACTTATGTCCTGGCAGCAAGATCTCCTGAGGTTTTTTGATTCATTTGAATGCTTATTAGAAAAAGCTACAAAGATAGGAGTCGTACTGAAACCACTTATTTGCAGGTAAACATGATGAGAGCTGATGTACATAACCTAATGAAGAGGAAGAGATAGAGAAGAGCATTTCCATTTCTCACTGGATTAGGAAGTCAAAGACTATTTCACTGATTGAGCTGGGGTTTTCTCTCTCAAAGCATCATACATAGAGGCATTTATTTATCCTTAGATAGAAGCAAAACAATGCTGGAAGACTCCGGAGCGTGATGCCATGTCCCATCTCTCACATATCCTTCTCTCTCTGTTGTTTGAAGGACAGCACAAATCCTGAAAACACAGATAATCCTCAGCTGAAATTCACTGCAAGTAAACTTCACCTATTAATTCTTAAAAATCCCAAAATCTATTGCAATAACTATGATCTTCTGAGTCCCTAAAACCACCTTATAGTGTGAGAACAAGAGAGTGACACTATGACTTTTCCTCCATGCCTTTCTTTGACCTACTGCTGATCCATAAGAAAGGCCTTCCTAACCCTCTCACTCACAGATGCTGCCGTGGGATTTACCGATGCAGCTTCAAGGTCCACTTGTTTTTGGCCCTGCTGTGCTGTGGCACATCACCTGCCCCTTAAACTGCATGACCCCCTCTTCCGAGCCATCCCCACTCACTGGAGTTCAAAGAGACATAGCTGGCAGGAGGTCATCCAGAACATCCCAGTGAGCTCCTGTTTCTGAAATCATTAACATTCTGTGCCCACTTAAAAAAGTGTCAGTTAAAAAAAAAATTCCCAGTGTTTTGAATGGGAAAACTGTTACCTCCGCCCTCAAAAATTTGTTCACAAGGCATTATGCAAAACTGAGGAAAAACTGTGAGGACACTGTGTCACTCAAAGGGCCAGCACAGATCCGGAATGGAACAAAACAGCTGAGGCTGAACCAAAGTTGCAGGCACTTTCCTCAGATGACCCAGTATTTCCACAGCACCGTGCAGTACAAGCCTTGCCACTGGCCTCGGTGGTGGATGGAGATGAAGCAGGACTGGCCACAGGCACCCAGGGCCTGTGATTGTGTCTACCCTGCTCTTTGCAAATTCTACCTTGTTTGCATGTGGCAGGGCAGTTCAGAAACACCTGACAGTAAGCTGCAGTTCAGGATTTGTGATTTGGTGGAAGGGATGTACACAATACTAAATGCACTCAGTTCTCTTTCCTGAGAACTTACATGCTTCTTAAAAAATAATTGGAAGTTGAGCTCAATGTTAGAGCATAATATCGAGTGCCAGAGAGAGAAATGGCTATAAGTATTTGCTGTGTCTTTTTCCTTCCCTATTGAAAACACACAGAAAGAATTGCCTTATCTCCATCTTCCTTGAATAACCCTGAAGATCAAGAGGCTGATAGTCAAAGGTATTATAAATTCCTCTGTAACTCTGTTTTCTGGCTGGTATCTGTAACTTTGTACTTGCCTCAAGCTTTATCCAATAATTAATCAGATTGCCTTGGTCACACATAGTTGGACTGTAAAATGCCTCTGAAAGAGACACTCACAACCAGCCCTGACTCCACATATGCAAGGCTCTGATTTATTCATCAATTTGGCCCGACTAGACGCAAAGCTATTGTTTTTCACCTGGGGTGTGATCCAGCACTCATTGATGTCAAAGGCGGTGCTCCCATTGACTTCCACAGGATGCAGGATCAAGGCTTTTGCCCACCAGCAACTGACAATAAGTCATGCTGGTAGGGAGGGCAAGACTCCCAAAGGCAATTTAGAGTGCAACAAATTTACCATTGTGTGCTAGGTTACAGAAGATGCTCCTTATAATCAAACCATCCAGCTTCAGTATTTAGGTACTGTGCTGAACAGCCATGCCACAGTAGCAGAGCCTGCAAACCTCCATTTTGGCTTCAGTTAAATTTACTGTAAAACCCTGAGTCTTTTTCATGTTTTCTCCTTCTTCTTTCTTTCTTTCTTTCTTTCTTTCTTTCTTTCTTTCTTTCTTTCTTTCTTTCTTTCTTTCTTTCTTTCTTTCTTTCTTTCTTTCTTTCTTTCTTTCTTTCTTCTCCTTCCTTCCTTCCTTCCTTCCTTCCTTCCTTCCTTCCTTCCTTCCTTCCTTCCTTCCTTCCTTCCTTCCTTCCTTCCTTCCTTCCTTCCTTCCTTCCTTCCTTCCTTCCTTCCTTCCTCCCTCCCTCCCTCCCTCCCTCCCTTCCTCCCTCCCTCCCTTCCTCCCTCCCTCCCTTCCTCCCTCCCTTCCTCCCTCCCTTCCTCCCTCCCTTCCTCCCTCCCTTCCTCTCTTTCGCTCTCTTTTTTCTCTCTCTTTCGCTCTCTTTTTTCTCTTCCTCATTTCTTCTCTTTTACCTTCTTTCTCCCTCTCTCCCTGCCATCTGTCTCCTGCCAACCCACTTTCTCTCTCCCATTCTCTTCTATCTTCCTTTCCTCATTTCTTTTGCAAACAACTTGTTCTTCTCAGTTTTGCTTCAAAATGCTAGATAGCAATTCAGAAGACGTGTCTACATCTTCAGGTATCATTCAGACTAGTTTGGGTATGGTGTCTATAACAGCTGGACAAAAAATATGTTCACATAGTATGATAGAACATACAGATTCTGGACCATCACATGCACAGCAGCTGGACCCTTCTCTCCAACTCCCTTGCTGCAGCTCCCTGGTCTCCAAAGTCTTGGGGGTGACAGTTGTGTAAAGCAATACTCTGCCAGGCAGATGAGCACCTTTTTGGTATTATACTCTGGTTCACCTTTATGAGATACATTTTTTCAGTTAACATTGGAGTTTTTTAGGATTTACAATCACTCATCTGAGAGCAAAATTAGTCCTCATATGTGAAGATGGCATTTGCTTATCCCAGTTACTTCAAAACTGGCTTTTCATCTTCGATTGTTGGACAAATACCTTTTATTTACTGAAAATGTGATATTGTTTCTCCCAAGTGTTCCTTAAGGCTAACTATTCCTTTGGTATATTTCTGCTTTTCCCTCTCCTCAGTGGGCCCCAAATGCACTAAAATGTCCCATCTCCCATCATTTGAAGGTTAGAGGTGACTGGTTTATCTAGAGTTCACTTCAGTTATATTGACACACGCTGCAACTGGCATACTTGGACCTCTGGGCTCTGGCTCTGAAAGCCATTTCCACATTGTAAGAGGAGGGAATGTAGGCTGTGACCGACCAGTAGTCCATCTGTACACTAAAATAATGGAGAATGTGATAAACTGTCACCAGAAGACAGTCTCAGTTCCCTGACTCTTAATGGTAGAATAACACAATAGGGTCAGACTAAAAAGGTTTCCTTATGAAAATTTTATCAGCAACTTTGGTAAATTGCTGTGGGAAAGGTGCTTTGCTCTCAGGCAGACCTGGAACCTGTTTTTACAAGGTACAGCTCGCATGCATTGCCTCACCCCCACAAGATATTAAGGGCACTCAAATTGAATTAACACCAAATCAGGCCGGTGCACTTAACAATACAAATGCACTTAAGGGATGCCTCAGAATGATTTGTGACTAAAGAAAGCAAAGAAGAAATCAGCCTTGAAGACCACAGGGGTGGTGTTGTGTGTCATATACAGGAAAAGCCATAAGTAGAACTTAGAATACCGGAAAACCATGAACTTCAAGGGCTCTCAGATACCTTAGACCCAGCTGTAAAGTAGATGGTCTCTTTTGTGGTATGTAGAAACAATTGATAAATAAATTACAGCCAATTTTCTTAGTGGCATGGTCTCCATTACCTCTGACAGCAGCGTAACTGCTTTCCTAAAATGATAAGAGGTGAATAATGGTATATCAGGTAGCAGTAAAGGAAATTCTCCAAGTTGCCTGTTCTCTCTGTTAGAGCAATGACACAATGCAGAAGTGAATGAGATGTGACATGGGAGCTGAAGTGAATGAGATGTGACATGGGAGCTGACAGTGATCTCCATGTGGACTGCTGCTAAGGCCAAAGCAGCTGAACCATAAGCCTAGTAAGAGGGTGGAAGGGGTAGGGTTTTGTTTTTCTGTTAAATTATCAAAGTTGTCCTTTTCAGGAAGTCACCTCTGTTTGCCACCATTTTTCATCAAGTTAGTTAGTTGTTTCACTGTTTGAGCCTGCAGGCCATATTCTCTCATAAACTAGAGACCAGGCCTGCAAAATTTAGACCACAACCAGGCACAAATCGTGTAAACAGCACTAAGAGCATTCTGCACCTCAGGACTGCTCAGTGGGTCGAGTGTTATAGAGGGATAGGTCCACCACAGTGAAACTGGTCTATGTCATAATATATAATAATAATTCCCTTGTCAAAGACTAGTATTGGATTAAAAATACCACCCATTCAAGCTATCTGTTACATGGATAACCTTTTCAGCAAGTGTGATGTTGGAGGCAGTAGTAATTAAAGCAACATTAATCGTCTTTCTTGACACTGCAAAACAGTGGAGTTGGAGTCTTAAAAGACTGGAACTTATAGAATCATAGAATCATTTTGGTTGGAAGAGACCCTCAGGATCACTGAGTCCAACTTAGAGCAGAAAGAAAAGTGAAATACTCCAGACGCTTCTAAGTTCAGGATCTCTGTGTCAAACTGAAATGGTGGTGGTTGTGGTGGGATTTCTGCCTATTGATGCTACAGTTGCTGCTTTTGCTGCTGTTACAATAAACAACCAACTCAACCAGATCTTCTGATTCATTATACAAGAATTTGTTTGGCTTGGAAGGAGGCTTTATACCAACCATTGAAACAAGACACTTGTAAAGTCATTATGATATTGTGGAAAAACATGATGAAGCTTGGTTTCATGTTTGTGGATAACATGTCAGGGAGCTGTGAAACAGTGAGGGATTTCTGTGAGCTGCACCATGACTGTTGAGCAACATGCATATATACTGCAGCATTTATTGTCAAAGACAACGTGGTATAGGGCCATTTGTTTGAACCTGCAGTGGCAGGATGGGTCACAGGCTGTGGAGTGCACACTGAGAGCCAAGAGGCAGGAAAGAAATATGACATGTAGCTACAAACTCTGGTGAGGGCCAGAGCATCCTGTTGGCAGAGGATGACATAAAACCACTGCTATGAGCACTAGGAGCGGGGGTGGCTCAGCAATGGAGACACATCTCCACACACACACCAGTACAGCTGGTCCACAGTGCACTTCACCCTCATGGGAAAGGGCCAGCCCAGCACCGCAGGGAGTCAGCCAGGAAGCAGATGTAGCCCATTCCTTGTCTCCTTCCTACACGGCCTGAAAATCAAGTCCCAGAGAGGAGCCAGCTGGAGACATTCAGTGCAGGATAGACCTTTTCTTTGTGTCCAGCCAGCACACCAGCTGACATCCTCACAGAGCCAAACTCCTACTGTGGGAAGGCAACTCTTGACAATGGCAAGAAAGAGATTCCTCCTTGTCCAAATATTCATCCAGGACTCAGCCTGGCCAACTGAAGACATTTTCTGTGATTCTGCTTTTTTTAATGTGGAAGGAGAGAGGGTTAAACCATTTTCTCTTTGTAATGTTGCCACCCAAGTAGCACAAAATGGGAAGCAAACTACTTCTGAGCAGATTGAACCAATGTCACTCAAAACACTCTCAACAGAGAAGAGCTTCAGGTTGGAAAATGTGTTTGCATGAAACCCTTTTGCCCACAATGACAGAGGTGGTGGGGGGCAAAGAGGTGTGCTGGACAGCAGTTCAGCCTCCACACTATGCCTCTGGTCCTTCCACCCTTCAGCCTGGTAGGAATTCAACACAAATAACAGTGCTGTGGCTGCTGAACTGGATGACCCACTAGATGTCCTTCTTAACAAATGTTTTTATGAAATTAACAGAAGGTCCGTGCAGCAGCTTCCCATTAACTCGGGCCTAGCTTCTGCTTGTACTCATGGTATGCTTATTAACACCTCCTCATGGAATACTAATCAAACATATCTGCTAAATTTTTGCTCAGATTCAAGAACTTTTCCTTTTAGCATCTACAGCAAAAGGGTCAAAACCCAGATTTTTATTTAAGTTTTTGTTCCTGGAGAGAATTCTTGAATTCCCTTATAAAACCAGGTTCTTGAACAATTTCTGGGGACAATCTAAGCTTTACAAATTGACAGACTGAAATGTGTTTGCACACATAATAAATATTTGCATGGGTCAAAATTAATCAGGCATACAGATCTTGATATAGAAACATTAAGGCACAGAAATACTAATTAAAACTCAATCTTTTCATACCTAAGTCTTATTCTAATGATCTGCATTTACTTTGGTTTCTTTATTCTCATTGGAAGCACAATTTTATATCAAGTTTCTCTGTAAAAACTGTGAATGGAAAGTTTCTAAATGATTAATAACAATAAAATATTAATAGATGTTATGATAAATAATCAATTTTTTAAAAAATCAGTCAGTCAATAGGTTGCTAACCATTATTAAAAAACATGCATTACACCTCCTCTTGACATGCTTATAACCTTCTATATCACTTGTTACTATGAGGCTATACATCTTTTTCAGCTCTAGTTAGCATTTATTAACCTTTTATATGCTATCTACAAATGAAAACATATTGTGGAATGCAAAAGGAATATGATCTGAAGTCTATCACAGAGTATCAGTCCCAATGCATCTGACTTTTCTTATGAAGACAGCAAATTATTTGAAGACAGTTGAACTGGTTTTTCTATTGTGCAAGAAATAAACGACCATCCAGGAATCTCATACATGTAGCAGAATCACAGAATGGTTGACACTGGAAGGGACCTCTAGAGGTGATCTGGTCCAATGCCCTGCCACCTAGATCAGGTTGCCCAGGACCATGTCCAGATGGCTTTTGAATATCTTCAAGGACAGAGAATCTACAACCTCACGGGGCAGCCTCTGCTATCCCTGGGTCACCCTCACAGTGAAAAATTGCCATTCAGACAGAGCCTCCTGTGTTTTAGTCTGTGTCACAGAATCATAGAATGTCCTGAGTTGGAAGGTACCCAAAAGGATCATCAAGTCCAACTCCTGTCCCTGCATATGACAACCCCACAGTTCACACCATGTATCTGAGGGTGTTGTCCAGTCTCTTCTTGAACACTGTCAGGCTTGGGGCTGTGACACCTCCCTGGGGAGCCTGTTCCAGTGCTCCACCATCCTCTGGGTGAAGGATCTTTTCCTCATGTCCAGCCTAAACCTTCCCTGGCACATCTGCCTGCCATTCCCTTGGGTTCTGTCGTTGGTGACTAAGAGAGAAGAGTTGGTTGCCTACCCTTCCTCCTCCCCTTGTGAGGAGTCTTCTCTTTTCCAGCCTGAACAAACCAAGTGACTTTAGCCGCTCCTCATACGGCTTCCTCTCCAAACCCTTCACCAACTTTGTAGCCCTCTTATGGACACTCTACAGTAACTTAATATCTTTTTTATACTGTGACGCCCAGACCTGCACACACTGCTCCAGGTGAGGCCACACCAATACAGAGCAGAGTGGGACAATCACCTCCCTTGCCCGGCTGGCAATGCTGTGCTGGATGCATCCAGGACATGGTTGCCCTCTTGTTGATCTCTCTCCAGGATGCCCATGTTCCTCTTGTACTGGAGAGCCCAGAGCTGGACAAAGGACTCCAGGTGTGGCCTCATCAGTGCTGAGTAGAGGGGAAGGATCACTTCCCTCAACCCGCTGGCAGCAGTCCTTCTAGTGCAGCCCAGGGTACCATTAGCCTTCTTTGCAGTCAAGGCTTTTGCTTTATTTTCAGCTTGTTGTCCCTCAGGATCCCTGGGTCCTTTTCTGTAAAGCTGAACAATATACAGATTTGTCAAATACCTGACCCAAATTCCATTTAATGTGACTTCTTCTTCAGTACATTTTAGATCAACTTGAGCTAACAGTAGAAGAGCATGCACTGAGTTCAGAAAGTTCAAAATTTGATCAAGATCTGTCCCTTAAATGAGAGTTGCTTATCTTTATGTCTAAACACATTTGCATTATTAAGCAGTTAGCAGACCATTAGAATATGACAGTAGATCCCAGCAACTTTCCCCTCCAGAACCAACTTCAATGAACACAGCTAAGGAAGAGGATGTATGCCTTGCTCACCCTAAGAGGTAGCAAAAGTTAATAATACTAAAAGTTAATAGTTGCCAAACACGGAGACAAAGTGTTGTTTGGTTTAGAGTCAGTCTGCTCATATATCCCCTGACACTTCAAATGAGTTCATTGTATTTTATGAGCATTAAAGCTTCCCCTTCCATCAGTCAACTCATTCTCTTGGTTTAGTTATAATACACGCTGTGAAGCCATATCCCTTGAAATCATTGGCTTGTCTGAAGGTCCCCAGATACTTCCTCCTTGGTTTTCTCTCTCAGTCCCACTCACTCTTCCCCACATACCTCTAATGTCTTTAATCAGTTGATTCTAGCCCAAACAAACATATCAGTCACAAGAGGAGAATTTTCATTCTCACATATTCATACTCAGCAGAATTTAGAAAAAAAAATCCTCTACTAAGATATATACACATGTACATATATGGGTATGACCTATGCACTTCAGTGATTTTTAACTGCATGACTTAGGACTTCCATTGGACCATCAGGAGATGTTTGCTGCTTTTTTTTTTTTTTTTTTTAATCATTGCCTGCAAGTGCTCACTCTAGCGAAGAAATAAGGAATATAAATTCTCCCCAACACCTAACCACAAAGCTGGGCAAGAGTCTCCCGTTGCATTTATCACATTATGTGTGGAGTTAAGTTTCCCATTACATCCATAATGTGATCAGCAGCTGGCTAAACTTGTACAGGCTGCCACACTCTCATAAAGCCCACTAATATTAAAGTATAAACATCAGTGTCACTGGAAACTCTTGTGATTGCGATGGTCTACATCAGGGGGTTCAACCATGGTGTTAGGCAGATCAATCAAAATCCTCTTGTGACAAGAGAAAAGACACATCCATCTTTCTGCCACACACAAAGTTTCTGATCGCATGTTCTAATAGGGAGTGGTGGGTTACATTTAGTTACTGAGTTGTCAAAAGGAGAGGGATGCCTGAATGTGGCACATTTATACAAAACTGTGGGAAAGATTTGACTTCCACTGCATTTCAGACAAGAAGTATTATGAATATTTTTTTGTTTGTTTTCAGACTGGGGATGAAAAATGAATGAAATAGGCATCGTAAAAACAGAGTTTCATTGACTAAGTCATTGCTAAAGCCACAATTTTTGTCATGGTTCCTGAGAGAGTCAAGGAGTTCATGCTTTCCAGAAAATGATCTGTGAGTGATAACACTTATGTATTCTTTGCATGTGGGTGGGTGGACACAGTGCTAAGCAGCTGAATCCATTTCAGAGAAACCCTTTGCTGCTGTCAAGTTAGGTCCCAGATTGCAATGGAGTATGACAAAGAGCAGGAACCAGGCAACACCAATGACAAAGTGTCCTGGAACAGTAAGCTCTCCCTGAGACTGCCTGGAGCAATGAACTTTCTCCCTCTCATAAAGAAAACAAATGGTCTTTTCTTCTTTTTTCTTTTTTTTTTTTTTTTTCTTGTTCCCATATTTAGAACCATAGCTTGGTTCAAAGGTTAGTTCTGGCACGGTGACCAACTGGGTCTCCATATGGTATTTATTTATTTATTCTTTGTCTAAAATGCTTTTGGCACAACATATTTGACATATTTGCATGAGTTAGATGCTGTTTATAGAAAACCTGAATACTGGAGTTCATAGAAAAGGTCATTGGCTCATTCTTTCTCATATTTTAATTGAATTTTCCTTGCTGTTTATTCTGCTGCTACTCGTTTTATTTCTTCATAGATATTGATTTCTTTTCCAGATTTGTTTTTGTTTGTTTGCTTGCTTTTTGTTAGTTCATATCATTGTTGTTATTGGGTTTTTTTTCAGCTTGACCACTTGTGAGTTCTCTGTAAGAGCCTCAGATAATCTTATTACAATGGGGGAGTGTGGTCTCGTCTACAGACTTGTTAGTGCCCATTCCTCCTCAGCATAGAAGGCTTCACTTCAGTCTCTCTGAAAGAGGAAATTTAATTCTACCTGAGTTTTCTTATGAAGTACAGCATCACCAGAGGCTGCACATCGCATTCACTGCCTTAAACACCCTATTTCCTACCTTTAGCAAACAACTGTGCCCAAACTGCTCTCTTTTTACCTACTTGCAGTATTTGTGGAAAACCTTGCTTTACACATCCTCCAGTTCAACAGAGGGCTGTGGCAAAGCTCCAATTCGGAAAAAACCTTAACTTCCAACTTCCTCCCCAATGACTCAAACTATGTTCAATTGTGTAAGAAGCCCCTACTCATACTGACTTCTAAATAATGCCAAATGGCACTAACGTTTGATTGCTCTGTGGTTGTGTCTTCTTGGTCTTCAGCAGAGTTATGTGAAGAAATAAATTTTACTGGTCTTTTCTTAGACAATCTTCTAATGTTAAGATTTGGATAAGAAAGTTATGTTTCATGTATGCTACTTTGACTCTTTATGTATAT
Organism: Streptopelia decaocto; assembly: GCF_964273445.1. Lineage (NCBI taxonomy): Eukaryota > Metazoa > Chordata > Aves > Columbiformes > Columbidae > Streptopelia > Streptopelia decaocto. Next base: position 4,380 of record NW_028116994.1, on the reverse strand, counting down.
AAATATATATGATATATGGTTCAGATTTACCCCAATGCCTCAATCACATCAAGACAAGTTCCAAGATCAAGGCAAACCTCGATATGCTGAACAACAGAATTAGCTGCAACCCTTTTAAAATTTGACTTTTTACATCTTTATTTCCAGATGGATTCCTTTGCAGTAGCAAAAGGCTTCTTGAAATCGGTATGGCCACCTTGACTGGCTGAAAGGAAAACCCTTATTCGTAACCTGAGTGCTTTACACTGATGACATTATCATTCACGGGCTTATTGTATCTGACCCTAACTCACAGCAATATCTTTCAGTTTCTATATTACATAATATAGAGATAATCCACATCAGGAATGAAGACCCTGCTTTATCTTTGTAGCATATATTCCAGCTCACTGGTTGTGAAGTATCACCAGAGATTTCAGAGGCCACACAGGGACCAGGAGAGGTGGATTTTTGCTCGCCACTCATGAGAAAATATTCTGTTACTGAAGGGGAGACTTTTACAGGTTTTTGGCAATCGGTTCATTACATCTGTCCTAGAGCAATATAATAATACTTAACTAGTTACCAAGCTTTATGCGTGTGCCCAAATTGAAGTGCTACCTGGAATTGAATGGCATTTCTTAATGAGGACATCATGCAACATCTGATCTGAGTCAATTTAAAAGACAAAGCTCATCTAGTTAATAAGTAGAGCTAATATCCAAGATGCAAACTATTATGCTGTATCTGGTAGAGGCTTCTAAAACCAAAATTGCAGTCATTTCCCAGCCTGGCTATATTTTGGCTTATTTTCTGCTAATACAAAGAATGCTGTTCATCACAGAGACTTCCAGAAAGTGACAGTGGTCAAGATGATTGACAAAATCAGTACTGAACTGTTTTTCAAGAAGTCATAAGTTGTATTGTGAGAGGATTACAGGTACCTTCCACCACAGGATGTATCACTTGCAGAGAATTTCCCCTGTAGCTTGCTTAAGAAACAAAAATCCTATTAAATATCAGTACATATTCACTCTTTATATTTCATTCTGGATTTCAATTTTCTGTGGTTTTTCACTAGTCAGTTTTGTCCTGCCATTAGAAAGGAACCATAAATATAAGAGCAGAAATTAAAAAGCAACAACCCAGTGTACACTGTTTGGAAAAATCCTTCACTGTTACAGGTGACATCAAGTTTCCCCTTTGTATATGTTGTGTCTTAAATAAGACATAGTTTGCAATTTCACATTACAAGTTACTGCTGTGCTGCAATCAAACTACAAATTGAAGCAGTTTGCCTATTCCAGTGAAATTAGTCCTGTACCTGGGTCATTTAATGAAAACATTCAGAAAATGTAATTAAACCAGAACTCCACTCTGTGAACATCAAGTCTGCTCTTTACAGTAACATCTAAGGTCTACAAGACAGGCATGTGAACACTCTTAATTACTTGCATAGTCCTATTGACTTGAGCAGGAAGAGTTGCAGGCACAGGTCTCTGCAGGACTGCCACTCACACGGCTGCTTGTGGAGCAGGCTGATTATTAATTTTGCAAACATCTGAGGATACTGGGTGTGGTACGTCAGATAGCTATCACATTGTGATACCTGAGCTAGAAACATAACCAGTCTCTCTTTCTTAACTTAAAGCACATTTTAAAAACTTATACACTTTATTCTTATTGGTGTTTTAGCACCCTTCCTGAGAGACAGGCTGAATGGAAGAAACGAAGATGTATTTTATCTGGGCAATCAAGGTCCTTTCAATGTATTCAGGAGTAAAGCAACTTTCAAACTTCAGGTTGACTGTGGCACACAGAAAGCTTCAAGCAGAGCAAGATTTAAAAAGGTATTAGATGGCATCAGAATCTGATGGTTTTAAGAGCCTGTGCCTAAAAGGAAAATAATAATATAAGTCAATACAAGACAGTAGTAAATGAAACTTTTTTGCAATCCATATTGGTCCATCACTTCCATTGGAAAAATAAACACTATTTAGCATATCAAAACAGCTGTTGTTAAATTTACCTGTGTAACTTATCAGTGGAAAGATCCTTTACCATTATCATCTTCGTGTGTTAGGAAATTGAAAAAATGCAATACTGTTATTTACAAAAACATGAAGACCATATGAAAATCTGTTTCCCTGTGATAATGGTACAGATAATATTTTTTCAGTAGTAAAAATCACTAATGCATCCTCATTCTTTTATATTTGTAAGTAATCAATGAGAAGTAGAATAACAACCAGAAGTTAAGGTTAATGAAATCAAATGAAGAATTATGAAAAGTCAGACCTGTTATTGATATGCTTAAATATTGACTTTAGCCCCTATGAATAGATCAATAGGGTTTAATGTCAGAATGGATTCATCATAACAAAGGACAACAAACTTCCCTTAAGAAATGCCTGTGTCTACCCAATGCATGCTCTTGAACTACAGTGCACTTTTTAGAAAAGAAAATGAAAAAAAAAAAAATCTTGACCAAAATAATTCCCTCCAGGTGTAAATCATGAGCCCAGCTGGTTCAATGGCTATCATTTTGCAGAACTGTTTTCATTTTAGCCAGAATTTGTGTAACTCACATTTCCTATCTCTCAATACTGTTACAAGTTTCATTAATAGAGAAAATGGCCATACAGAGTAATCTGCATGCCACTCCACACTGCAGCTTGCCCTCAGGGCCCCACCTGGGACCACTCCCAGAACCCTCTCCATATCCCACATATCACAGCTCCCTCTTGACCATGGGACCACTGGTGGCCAGTGTTGCACCAGGCTCAGTGTCAGGCTTAAGGGTGCTGAGCACAGCACAATAGTCTTTGCTCATGACAGCCACAAGCCACTGTGGATTTTCTTCCATGACAGAGTCCCTCAGTTATAAGTCTACCTTCAATGAAAGCATCATGGAAATGTACACTGTTTTCTTGCATGCCGGCTATACCACAGAAACAATATCACTATTTGCTGTGCCCCCATTGTTGCAGAAGGAGCAGCCATTTTTCAGCAACCATTATGGTCATTGCTCAGGGAAATGTTAAACAGCATAAGTCTAGGTCAAACAACTCTGGCCTCAGAAAAGGAGGCTTTTGTAATTATCTTCTTGAGACCTGCCCCTTGTCCATTACCTGAGTAGGCTTGGTACCAATCTAGGCTTTTAACCAAATACAGAATAAAATGTGTCAGAGATTTCTTAGCTTATTGGATCAACACACTGCTTTTATTAAATAGAATTTTAAAATGTCACAAATACACCAGTTATTTCCCCAAACCTATTCTTTCAAGCTATGCTGACTGCCACTAGCAGAAATATCGTCCTTGTATTTAGGGCCTATGCTGACTTTCCATTATTTTATGTGGCACCGATGTCCAAAACAGCACTCTGAGTAGCCCCTTTGTATTCTGGCCCAGTATTTCCTTTACTCTCTTGGAAGGGTTACAAGACATGTTAGGGAAAAAAAGTCAATGTTATTGCCCCACATGACTTCCCATGCATTTTGTTTAAAATTTGCTGGTATAAGTTCTTTCAACAGGTGATTAAACAATGTGATTTTCAAATATGTTCTTTAACATTATCTTTCATTATCACTGGAACTGAGAAGTGCTTAGACTTACATGAGAGAAGTAAAGGCTTTTCTTAAGTCTACAACAAAGATATCTATTGAATTGCAATGTCTTCTCCACCATAAAGAGTAACTGTACCAATTAGCAACAGTCATTGCAGACTTCGTTTCTCAGTAAAATTTTTCCAAAGACATCTCTCTGTGAATTTTGCTTCCCTCACCAATTTTCTGGTTTTTCTGCCTTTTAACTCACATTCACTCATGTTATTTTATATTTTTCTAATAATTTTTATATTTTTTGAAAAATATATATGTTTATTTTCACCTCTATGCCTAACTTTTAAGAAATAATAATAATAACAACAGTAATAATAACTATGATGGTAATGATAATAATAATTTCAAAAACCTAAACCATAATAGCTCTTTAGACTGTGAGTTTGTTGGGCAGCTAGTGAAATGTTTTTTTTCACAAATAACAAGATTCTTTTTCCTAGATGATCTAACCTAAAATTGTTTTCAAGTCTGTGAAACTGACCCTTTAACATCTTTGTGCACATGTACTGCTGTTTCAGGCTGCATTCTGTTTGCACATAACAAACGTAATTAAGTCAAGACAGTTCATATCTAAAAATCCTACTGATTTTAAGTTCTGAGACACACTTTTCTTTTTCAAGTCTAGCATAGATCTCCCTGGACTTGGATGTCACACATAGTAAGTTAGAAAATAGAAATGTACAATTTTTGGAAATTCCAAAACCATGCTGTGGGACATTGGCAGCATGTGTCACCCTGATGAAAAGTCCCTCACAAGTTATCAATCCATTGAAAGCTA